>NC_057719.1:15891859-15928926 GCF_004010195.1 Chiloscyllium plagiosum
CCCTACGACCCACCCTCCTATCCTGGCACTTTCCCCTGCCACCGCAGGAACTGTAAAACCTGTGCCCACACCTCCTCCCTCACCTCTATGCAAGGCCCTAAAGGAGCCTTCCACATCCATCGATGTTTTACTTGCACATCCACTAATATCATCTATTGTATCCGTTGCTCCCGATGCGGTCTCCTCTACATTGGGGAGACTGGGCGCCTCTTAGCAGAGCGCTTTAGGGAACATCTCCGAGACACCCGCACCAATCAACCAAATCGCCCCGTGGCTCAACATTTCAACTCCCCCTCCCACTCTGCCGAGGACATTGAGGTCCTGGGCCTCCTTCACCGCCGCTCCCTCACCACCAGATGCCTGGAGGAAGAACGCCTCATCTTCTGCCTCGGAACACTTCAACCCCAGGGCATCAATGTGGATTTTAACAGTTTCCTCATTTCCCCTTCCCCCACCTCATCCTAGCTTCTAACCTCCAGCAACTCGATCCCCTGACCTGTCCGGACTTGTCCGACCTGCCCAGCTCCTTTTCCACCTATCCACTCCACCCTCTCCTCCCTGACCTATCTCCTCCCTGACTTCATCTCCTCCCCCACTGCCCTATTGTACTCTATGCTACTCTATCCCCACTCCCACCCTCCTCTAGCTTATCTCTCCACGCTTCAGGCTCTCTGCCTTTATTCCTGATGAAGGGCTTTTGCCCGAAACGTCGATTTTGCCTGTCCTCGGATGCTGCCTGAATTGCTGTGCTCTTCCAGCACCACTGATCCAGAATCATTTGAACTCAGGCATATCACACTTCAAATCCAATCTGACTGCCATATTGGTTTACTCACAATGCTCTTTATATATACTCATCACTAAATCATAATACATCAATAGAATGCATCATTGTACTCACATAGGAAAAGGAAGATTAACCTAACATCTCCTAGTCATTCCGTTACAAGGTGATAAGGTCTATTTTGATTCTTGCAATCACTTTATTACTATTAATACTGTGACCAGATCAAAGTTTCCCAAACTTTCAAGGCACAAATGGAAGAATGTTCCTTGGCTTTGCAATTCATCTCTCTTCAGCAGAAATTGTTTTTAACTTATCATGTACTGAACCTGACAAACAACTGAATACAGGTGAAGTGTGAACATACAGTTAACATACTCCATCACTCATTTCTATTACATGCTCCATCAACCTTCTTGTGCTGCCACATCATAATTGTCATCTGAATTCTTGGAAATGAAGATTTTGCCTTACATTGCAAGCTGATACCTGTGCAATATTTGCCACTACGCTGACTGCAATGCGTTCACTCACTCTGTGTCTCACCATGTGCAAATCTCCCTCTACTTCCACTATCCTGTATAGAATAAGTAGTTTTAAGATGGATAGTAATTGTTGGTAGGTGAATGATGGGGGTGTAGTATGCAGAGTATATGAAATTAGTGGTGCAGTTGGTACTACAAGAAGATTCATTGATTGAACTGGACCACTTATGTGAGGCAATTGAACTTCATTTGACAATGCAACTTAATACTTCAAGCTAGACCCTTGGCACCATAACAGTATGGTTGCATTACCCAGAGTTTGTCTGGAGGCCATTCCTGATTCTCTTCAGATCGAGGACATGTCTTCCTCTGCATTCCTCAATCTTAGTGTCCAGTGAGGGCAGAACATTTTAAAACAAAGTTTCTTCACTGTGGTATTTTATTTATTTTTCTCCCAGGTCTAACTCACTTTTACATTGGGCTGGATTTTGTGGCTACAAATTAGACCGTTTGCCCTCATTCCTCATGTTTATGAAAAATATGGTGTGATGATGTTAGATCAGCAATCTGATGTCATCCTGCCAATCTTTGGTAATACTGAAGGCAAACTCACCAAAATTGCAAAGTTACCCACCGTTTTGAAGAAGACTGATATAAAAACAAAGAACTGAAAATCAAAAGCAGAAAGTGCTGGAGAAGCTCAGCACATCTGGCAGCATTTGTAGAGATAAAAACAGTTAATGTTTCAAGTTTAGTGACCCTTCATGTTCTGTGCTCTGCGCAGGTGTGGAATCACTCAACAGTGTGCTTACTACTGGCTGTAGATAACAGTCATTTAAATCGCCACATAGCAAGAACTTTGCAATATTAAAGGGAAGCAAGGGTTGTGAGCCCTTTTTACTTTTTTGATTCTGATTCAATTTCACTATCTTAGAATGTGAAGTGCATGACATGGGCTAGATTACACATAGTGTTGCAGCAAAAGATGTGTAACATTATCCCTTCATTTTGAGGTGCAAGGGCCAACAGAGACTTGGGTTCCTCCACACTGGGAACATCAATAGCAGGTGGACTACAAACAAATAAGTCTCCAAAGTAAATATAAATGAGAAAAGAAATGACACTAAATGGTCACCACATTATAAGTAGAAAGCACAGCATGCTGGAGCTTTTGTTGGGGTGGAGTCAGCATTGAACAAATTTTATGACCACAAAGACAAGTTTTCAGATAATTGGAATGGCACAAAATTTTTTAAAAATTGAGAGTCCTTTGAAATAGTATGAAGTCTTTCTGAAATTCTTTGTATGATGTATCATGATCATTCTATTCATATAATTTAATTATGTCCATGGCTTAAATTACATACGTTTGTCATCACATATGAACATAAATGAATGAATTTGTATAAATGTATAGTACTATTCTGATCTGCAGCATAAAAAAGTGTGAAATGTCATGATTTTCAACAGTTTCATGGTGATCATGTACATTTATGGTTTACTCACCATTGCTTCACGGAGAATACAGATAATCCAGGTAATCCCTTTAATTGTTTTAATTTTAGAAACATGGGATTTTGTGATTCATGAAAATATTACAGCTTTCCAAAAACTAGTCCTTGGAATTGAATGATGAATGAATTTACAAAATGTATGATTACTTTGTATTATATGTTTAAATACCTTCCCTGTACAGTGTTACAGCATCAAAACAATGGATGACCTCAAACACATACTCTTCCCCCACCAATGCTGAGTAGCAGCAGTGTGTTCTATTTGCAAAAGGCACTGCAGAAATTCACCAAAGCTTCTTAGACAGCAGGTTCGAAACCCAGAATGTCTTTGATTTTGAAGAGGGCAGCAGATACATTGGAACACCACCACTTGCAAGATCCCCTCCAAGCCACTCACCATCTTGACTTAGAAATATATCGTCCTTTTTTCTCAGTGTCATTTGAATCAAAATCTTGGACCTCCCTCCATTGTGCGTCCATCTACATCTCATGAACTGCAGTGGTTCAAGAAGGCAGCTCACCACTACTTTTTCAAGGGATCTAGGCATGAGTAATAGATGCTGATACCTCCAGCAATGCCACAATTCACGAGTGAATAAAAAAACACACTCAATTTGCATCTGTAGATTGTGTTTAACAAAGTAAAATATCTTAAAGCAGGTGTGTAGTCTGGCAAAAATTGATATTGAATTAAAGGAAGAGGTACGAGGAAGTAAGTAGATGTTTATCAAAGGAGGTCGTTTGAAGGAATTTAAATAGGTGATTAAAAAATTTAAAATGAAAACATTGTTGGATGATGGACTATTGCACAGGCATTGCAATTCAATTTCTACCCACACTCCCCAACACACACACACTTTGGACATTGTCTTCCAAACAAATCTCTCAACCTCAGGTTGCTGTTTCTCGATAGGTATTGTAGCACTGACTCTTAACCAAGTCATTGCACTTCTGCAGATGCATCGATGGAAAGTTTTGCAGTATAAGTAACTGCGTTCATTGTACTTTTCAAAGTCTGAACATAACTGACTATCTCAGAAAGAGTGTACTTATTAGTATTTGTGTTCTTTGATATTTATGTATTATTTTGTATCTTCATTCTTTAGTAAATAAGGATATTTTTTTAAAAATGTTGCAAGTCTTTATAAAATTCATAGGGGCATAGTTTTCTCTTCTCTTCCCTGTAAACTTATTGGCCTGTATTTTACATTCCCATTGGTGTGTTTGAAGGCAGGAGTGCTCGTAAAATCCAAAAGATGCCTCACCCACCACCTAGCCACCTTCCTTTGCTGATCTGCTTGTGGCCTTAATGCTACTTTCCTGCCTGCCCCATAAACCTTGACTCCTTTTATCTCAAGAATCTGTGTAATTTAACTTTAAATTTATTTAATGACTCAGTCTCTTCAAATCTCTTTGGAAACACATTTCAACAACTCGTGACCCTCCTTTTCATCTCTGTCATAAATACAATGACATAATTGTGAAGCAATGCTCTTCCCTAGATCGAGATTCTCACGTAAGGGGAATTACCCACCCATCAGCTATCCTGTCGAGTCCCTTTACATGTCTGAGTTGGATAAAGCTTATTTATGTATACCAATTAGTGTTAATTGCATTTAAACTGCAGTTTACAGTATACAGCAGGTGCCTCTAGAAATAGAAATTTGTATTTGAATAAAGACTAATTCTGGTATTCTGTCTTTTAATACTCAGCTCTTTGAGTTTTGATACCCATCATGCAGATATAAATAATCTTGAGCAAACAGCACATCTTCTCCACACAGTTGTCACTGCTGCAAGTCTCATGCATATCTTACAACTTCTAAATACTTTCAGCTATGATAGGCACATCAATGAAACACAAAGGGTGCAACTTTCCCCTTCCTAGTCATGAAAGCCAAATTACAAAATGAGCAAATGATTAGGTAGTTTACCCTGGAGAGAGATACTCACTGAATTCTTACTGCCTTCATAGAATCCCTACAGTGTAGAAACAGGCCATTTAGCCCAACAAAGTCCACACCGACCCTCTGAAGAATAACCCATCCAGGCCCATTCCCCTACCACTCTATATTTACCCTGGCTAATGCATCTAACCCATTCATCCCGGAACACTACAGGCAATTTAGCATGCTCAATTCACCTAACCTGGGCATCTTTGGTTTGTGGGTGGAAACCAGAGCACTTGGAAGAAACTCACACAGACATGGGGAGAATGTACAGACTTCACACAGACAAGTTGTCCAAGTCTGTAATTGAACCTGGGTCCCTGGTGCTGTGGGGCAGCAGTGCTAACCATTGTGTCACTGTGTCACCCAACCACTGAACCACCCTGCCTTCCATTGAGTCATCGTGCCTTAGCAATCAGGTGCTGGGCCAGAGGTCCATGGGAGACCATCTTGATGTGACCAATGATTAAGGCCCTTAATTGATAAATTAATAGACACTTGAGGGCCTCAACTCACCAGTGGCCCAATTACCTTCATTGCTGACATGTGAGAGAAGTTACTGTTTTCTGACTAGGAAACTAGGGCAATCTGCTTGCAGTTTGGAAGAAAGAGCCTCAACTCGCCCAATCTGTTAGCACAAGACCCTGTCTGAGGGTGATTGCACTTTGTGAGGGGAGGCTATGTCATTTTTACAAGTGTTTCCCTCAACGCATCAAGGGAAGGTAGTGATGTAAAGGTACTATCATTCGGCAAGTAATGCAGAACCCCAGATTAATGTTCGAAGACATGGGCTTGAATCTCACAATGACAGATGGGGAACTTGAATTCAATAAAAATTTGGAATAAAAGCTAGCCCAATTATGACCATATAACCACTGTTGATTGTCATAAAAATCCTTCTGGTTCATTAATGGCAGGAACTCTGCCATTATTAAGAAAGGAGGTAGACAAAAGGTGGGTAACTACAGTCCCATTAGCTTAACTTCTATAGTGGAGAAAATGCTTAAATTTATCATCAAGGAAGAAATAGCGAGACATCCGGAATAAAACTGTTCCATCGGGCAGACACAGCAAGGGTTGATGAAAGGCAGGTCATTTTTAACTAATTTACTGGAACTCTTTGAAGATATTATGAGTGGAGTGGACAATGGGGAACCGGCGGATGTGGTTTATCTTGATTTTCAGAAGGCATTCAACAGAAGTCAGCACAAAAGTCTGCTACATAAGGTAAAGGTGCACAATGTTATAGGTAATGTATTAGTATGGAAAGACAATTAGTTAATTCACAGAGAGCAAAGAGTGGGAATAAATAGATGTATTTCTGATTGGTGATCAGTGGCTAGAGGTGTGCCTCAGGGATCAGTGTTGGGATCGCAACTGTTTACAATTTGCATAGATGATTTGGAATTGGGGACCAAGTATAGTGTGCCAAAGTTGCAGATTACTTAAGATGAGTGGTAGAGCAAACTGTGCAGAGGACACTAAAAGTCTGCAGAGGGATATAGATAGGTTAAACGAGTGGGTAAGATCTGGCAAATGGAATTCAATGTTGGGGTAGCACAGTGGCTCAGTGGTCAGCACTGCTGCCTCATAGTGCCAGACACCCAGGTTGATTCCACCATTGGACAATTGTGTAGGCTTTCTACAGGTGCTCTGGTTTCTTCTCACAGTCCAAAGATGTGAGACGAAGTGGGTTGCCATGGGAAATGCAGGGTTATGAGAATGAGGTGTGTCTAGGTGGGAGGGTCATTGTGGACTCGATGGGCCAAATGGCCTGCTTCTATGCTATATCCTTCTATAAAAATGGGTCATCAATCTTGGTAAGAATAACAGCAAACTGGACCATTATTTGAAAAATTGCAGCACACTGCTGTGCAGAGGGATCTAGGTATCCTTGTGCATGAATTCCAAAATGTTAGTTTGCAGGTGCAGCAGATAATTAAGAAAGTAAGTGGAATATTGTCATTCATTGCTAGAGTTTAAAAACAGGGAGGTTATGCTGCAGCTATATAGGGTGCTGTTGAGCTACACTTGGAATACTGTATATGGTTTTGGTTTCCTTATTTGAGAAAGGATGTCCCGGCACTGGAGGTGGTGCAGAGGAGGTTCAATAGGTTGATTCTGGAGTTGACAGGCTTGGCTTATGAGGAGAAGTTGAGCAGGTTGGGAACCAAATTCATTGGAATTTAGAAGAATGGTGGAGGGGGCGATCTTAAAGAAACATATAAAGTTATGAAGGGAATAGATGATAGTAGCAAGGAGGTTATTTCCACTAGTGGGTGAATGTAGAACTCAGGGGTATAGCCTCACAATAAGGGGGAGCAGATTTAGGACTGAGTTGAGGAGGAACTTCAGTCCCCAAAGGATTGTGAATCTGTGGAATTCTCTGCCCAATGAAGAAGTTGAGGCTATCTTGTTGAATGTTTTTAAGGCAAAGACAGATGGATTTTTGAATACTAGAGGAATTAAGGGTTATGCTAAGTGGGCGGGTAAGTGGAACTGAGTCCATGAAAAGATCAGACATAATATTATTGGATGGTGGATCAGACTCTACTGGCAAGATAATCTGCTCCTGCTCCTATCTCTTATGGTCTAATCTGGTATACACGTGACTCTGGACACAGCAATGTGGCTGACTCTTATTTGCCCTTTGCAATTAAGGATGGGCAATAAATGCTAGTGTGGTCAGTGATGACAAGTCCCCAGTTTAGCATGTCACATGTATTTCACGCATGCTGAAGCACTACTTCTACATTCACATGGCTCTGCATGAAGCTGGTCACTTTTCAATGGAGGAAGTCATTCATTCAACTTCCTGAAATATAATAGCAAAAATGAGATGAGTGGAGTCCTGTAACCCCATAATATAACCCCATACTGCCTCAGGGAACTCAGATATGTTGGCACACAGTTGCTCAGCTGGTCCAAGTAGAGCTTTGTTTCTTGTGGCTGCCATAGCACTGCATTTGCACCAACTGAGCATGGCTGTATCTGACCTCCCTCCTCTACAGAGGGCTGCATGAATCTGCCTCTACTACTATCACTCCCATTGCACATTGATGCTGTGTTCTTTATGCAATGCCACCATATTTTAGTGTGCGTGAGGACCCACTGAAGTGAGTATATTTCTTTTTAGAGACTGATTACACACAGGCCAGTCATTAATATCACATTTTGCACTCACTTTTCTAGAATGAAGAAAGTAGTTGAAGCATCTGTGGCACTGCAACCATTCACCCTACAGTAAAGGTCTGCTGCTTCTAGATTCAACAACCTTCCACCATTCAACCATTTGTTTTAGTAGCCTTCATCTGCCATCTTCTGAAAAGAGGATTTTTCACTTCTCCACTTCCATCTCCAAGAGGACTTCGAGGTCAACGTCATTGAACCAATGCCCGAGGCCTATACCTCACTTTCTGTTGACCTGGTGCTTGTAATCCTGCATCCAAATGTGTATCCAGGGGCTACAGTCATGCCTTTATATCAGGCCTGTACTTCCTGCCCTGTCTCTGTTCTACACAAATTGGTTGCCAAATCTGACCTCGAACCAAATACCAAAATATTCCTTCAAATGTTTCAGACTGTAATTATTTACTCACACACACAACAAAGACCCAACCACCCCACTGGTACGTGTATTCAAGACTAAGAGCTCTGGACATTAGGGCAACAAGTGAATTCAGTGGATAAAGCAGAATGGTGGCATTCATGAAAACTTTTCTGTATAGTGATAAGGAATGCTGGAGCAGAGCAACTAAGAACTGGAGTAGGCTATTCAACTCCTCAAGCCTGTTCTGCCACTCAATTTGATTGCTGATCTGTGGCCTAACGCCATATAACTGCCTTTGGCCCATATCCCTTAATACCTCCGCTTAACAAAAGTTTATCTATCCCAGATTTAAAATCGACAACTGATCATGCATCCACTGCCAGAAGAGCGTTCTGAACAGCTACCTCCTTTTGTGTGTAGAAATGCTTCCTAACATCGTTCCTTGATGGTTTGGCCCTAATTCTCAGACTATGCTCCTAGTTCCAGAAATAGTTTACCTTTATCTAACCCGTCTTCTTCTGTACTGAAGACTTGATCAGGTTCCTCCTTTGATCATCTAAATTCTAGAGAACTCCGGACTTGAGGAACTGTATGGTCTAGTTCCTTAGGTTTGTTTGATAATTTTTCAGTAAAAATATTTCTTATGACTGTTCTTCTTCTGTAATTTAAAACAAATTACTTGTTTTCTTCAGAGGATTTTCTGAGTGTGACAATATCGACATTTACATTTGCAAATCAACTAAGAAATGTAAGTTTATTTCCTAATTATAATATATTAATTGAACAATAATGTTGTTTGCCAAGTGGAATGTACAGTTTGAATCTGGAGTTTGACACGCAATGTGATGGTTAAAAGGGAGATTAAATTTAAAATTCCTAGGAGTGGCGGAGGAAAAAGGTTAAGTGAGGACCTAAAATTACCTTCTCTGTGTTTTCCAGATTTCTGGGTTTTTAGGTCACTATTAACTGCCTCCACTCCTTCCTTCCTACCCTTTTGCAGACAAGTGTTTACTTGTGTGGAGAAAGGAAAAGAAATTACTCTTAAGTAACTCAGGTTATGATTGTAGCACTCTACACGTACTTATAATTTTGTGAGAAATGTGATCCTGTTGAGTGCTTATATCTTCCTGCCTCATTGCTAGCCCTGAGCAGTTACTTTTTGGTCTTTATATTTTACAGTTATTAGGCAGAAACTAGTCAGTCTTATGCAACTGTGTAGTGAGAGCCATTTAATAACTTCATCCCACTATCTCTGCATTATATCAATGGTACAGTGATCCTTTACTACATGGGGAGACTGCCCACTAAAAGCTGCTGATGTATCTGTGAGTTTGTGGGACAGCCCTCATAATCAGGCACACTTGCCCAATAAGTGAAATGTACCACTCGCGGACATAAATCTCTGCCCCCACTAATGTACCTGTATCTCCTCCCATCCATCAGCTCTGCCCAGAGACATCAACTCCATTCACCTGCTTTTGAGGCCTAATCCATCTTGCAACTCCTGGCTAAGTGCGGTCTCAATAGTGGCTACCATTCCCTTCAGTGAGCATTTCTTAGAGAGAGGATCACTGTCCTCAATGAGATAGCAACTCGACACTAGGTACTTATTTGCATGGGGAATGAAGAATTACATTGTTGTGTTCTCACCTCTTCAGTTCATCATCAGTGCCAACTCCTCCCCTATTCCAGCATTACAATAGACTCTTTGGAAACAAATAATGAATGTTCTCCTTTTAATTAACAACTCTAGACATTATTTAGTTTGTCAAATTTATATATATTATTTTTATTACTGCCATTGTGTATAGCTACTGACTTTGTTTCTTGCTCTCTCCTGTCTTTACTGTTTTGCTTAGTGACTAGTCTGTCCATATTCATGCTGATTAGTTGTCAGGCTGCTGCATCTCATGCTGGAAAGGGAGCTATGATAAAAGACGGCTGGGATCCAGAAATTGCATTCTTTCAGCTCTGGATAGTGGGCAAGAAATGTTATACTCCAGAAAGCCAAAGCTATGGTGAAGAGTAGAATTTGAACAAATCTTTGCAGAATTTTATCAACTTTTTTTTGCCGTTACACATTATGAAAATTCACCTTCTAACCAATAGCACAGTTTCAGTTTTTATAGAAACACACGTAAATCACTAGTTCATGTTCACCGACTTCATTACATTAATCACAATTAATATGTAATTAACAGGTAAGGAGTCTTACGGCATAATTATAGTGTCCCTATGTCCAAACATATGTAATACCATCTCTGAACAGGTTGATTAGAACATATCTATGCAGTTAATAGGTTCCCTGTTTTTTTCTCTAATTAAAAATTATGCATATCAGTACAGCTAAAATTTCAAAGCAGATTTAAAAAAAACCCTCGATATTCTGTATGAAGATGTGAGATGCCCTTTCTCCAGGACTCAATTTTGTTTCATTTGGAATTCTATTTGTAAAATAATTAGACAGTTGATAACTTGCATCCACCCATTTGACATATAAAACTTTCTTTCTCTCCAGCATTTGGTTCAATCCAGAAAGATTATTCTATATATCTTTTTCTCATTCACACTTTGGATAGATTGTACATTATCCCACAATGAATGATAATCCACAGAACATTAAAAAAATTTGTTTACTTCAGTATGCTTTGTACAAAACACTGTACAGTGAACAGAATTTCCCTTAAAATTCTTGGAAAATAAAACATTATATTCCACTAACCTCACAAGATCTATTAGCAAAATCTTACCAGCTGTGAATGTTGTGTGCAATGGGGAGATCAGTGGGAGAATCAGGCAAGGTGGCTGTTTCCAACATCAACATTATCTGCGCGCAGCTTTCCCCTTTGCTGTGTGTCAAGAATCTCACCAGGGAATAGTGAGTTCCCAATTAATGCTCTTTATTGCTTGTTAAAATAACTTGCTAGCAGTCCAACTTGCCATGGACTGTGATTTTACCAAACTTGGTGTACAAACTAGCCATCAGGAAAACTCAAAATGAAAAGTTATTTTGGCAGGTTCAACTCGCTGCTGAGTCCAGGAGACCCATCTTGACCATGGACAAATTTGAGAGCAGGGTATGATCCCTTCCACTATGAATATCAGCATTCCACTATAAGGGAGGCATCACCACCATCCTGGCTTCCTCCAATGCACTGACACTGTACCTTGCAAAGGTCTAGGAGGCACCAACAGCAGCCAGCAGTGTAAGGCTTCATCAGGTACAGTTATTGTGAGGAAAAGAACTCCTTACTCAGCGTGGACCAGGCTGTTATTGGAGCTACTCACTTGCCCTCTCAGCACACATTATATGGTGATTCATGGCACTACCTCAACATGCATGGCCTCTGGTACTTTACCTTGAGTTGGCAATTGGCACAAACTGCTGTGATGTGCAGCACTGAGGTCAGGGGAAAGGAGATCTGAGTAAAGAGGTATACCATTGTAGCCACATGTATATTGTATACCTCGCTGAATTTTTATTTTTGTAATTTTTAATCTTTTATCAACTTTGGTTTGGAGCTATTAACTGGGAAAGTGAGGTAAAGATGAGATTTGGACGATGATAACTGCTTGTGTAAAAAGGAAAACAAGCTTTTGTTTGATTATCGGACATCCCCCCCCCCCCCCCCCCACCCCATGCAACTACTTGGATCCTCCACTAGAGTTGTTAATGGACAGAAGACCCTGCACTAGGTTAAATCTGATCTTCTCAGAGGGGAGGGTGAAATGACATAAGGAATTCCAATGCTGGACACAACAGTGTAAAACAGACCATTCAACACAACTGATCCCACCCCATTATTATTTAGAACTATGTTCTATACTTATTCCAAGCATCCTTAGGGACTGACTGCAATGATGAAGAGAAATAAGAAGGAATGCTCCTGTCAACCCTTCATTCTGATCAGCTTCTGATCAGTGTTGCTCCTGACGGGCTATATCCTATCCACTTTTTCATGATCCGTAAACTTACATCCAGTTTTACCAAATGCCCCACATTGTATTTGCTTCACTCGACATTCTCTAGATCTGCTTAATTTAGCTTTCTCTACTGTTGTAGCAATGATCTGAGTTTAGTCTACTCTTCACCAGTGATATATTGTGTCACTTTGGTTTTCTTACATGGGATCTAAGGACCAATATCACAGTCAGCTTGGAGCTTGTCATTGAGGATAGACAAAGACAGTTGTAGCCTAAATTTCTAGGTCCAATGTATTCTTTAAAGATTTTAATGTCTATGTAAATTCTATAAAATATGCTACAAGAAAGAGAAATTAGACTTTTTAATATTTAATGCATGTGAATTCTTGACATTTTGCATTTTTTTTCTTAGATAAACACCTGTTTCTATGCTACTTCTCCTTTCAAAGAGTGGAACATATGTTCACCACCACATATTGAATATATTTCGGATATTATCACTACTCTGTGGGACCAACAAAGAAACACACTTATTACTCTATCTTACCTGCCATTACCTAACAAGGTCAATGCCACAGTATTGTTTTAATCACAATTTTATGTGTCTCTACATGTGAGTTGTCATGCCTTAGAAGGAAGTGGGAGTTAAATGAGCTTGAGTTAAAAAAGGATTGGCTCAGTCAGTTGCAAGTCCTCTTCAATCATTCTTAATTTTTGTCTTATACTGTTGCCATGGAGCAGTGAAGATTGAAGTTACCTCCATTGTTTAAGTTTAAACTTTGTAAGTGAGAAGTGCAAAGTTAAAAAATCACACAACACAAGGTTATAGTCCAACAGGTTTAATTGGAAGCACTAGTTTTCTGAGCGCTGCTCCTTCATCAGGTGGTTGTGGAGTATAAGATTGTAAGACACAGAATTTATAGCAAAGGTTTACGGTGTGATGTAACTGAAATTGTATATTGAAAAAGACCTGGATTGTTTGTTAAGTCTCTCATCTTTTAGAATGATCATGTTGGTTTCGTGGTTTAGAGATGCTGGTGTTGGACTGGGGTATACAAAGTTAAAAATCACACAACTCCAGGTTATAGTCCAACAGGTTTAATTGGAAGCACACTAGCTTTTGGAGCACCGCTCCTTCATCAGGTGGTTTCAGTACTTTCATATGTAAATTTCAAAACTTTTTTAAAAGTTACATTCCCAAGTGAACTTTAACAGTTGGTGTCAAGTTGGCCCAGATAATGCTTTGAAGGTGTGAGCTACCCTGTGTGAGGCTGTCGGTGCCAGAATGGTCAGACTGATTCTAATCTAAAAAACAGATTTACAGAATCTTCCATGGATTCATGCAGTATTTGAGCAAACACACACACACACAGACACGCTCACACACAAACTCCTACACACACAAATACTCCCACAGACACACAAACTCATGCAGACACTCTCCTGTACGCTCACACATACACTCCCACACACACACACGCACCCTCTCGCAGGCTTATACCCCTTTAAACTCACACTCACATACATACACATACTCCCTCACAGACACCCATAACCCCTCCCCACACACGCACCCACATGCACGCAGGTTTGTGGGGTGAATCTGTACCTGCAGAATTACATTTTACTTTGCTCAAAAACTCCATGAATCCATGTAAGATTCTGTTTTTAGATTAGAATCAGTTTGACTATTGTGGCACAGTCAGCCTCACACAGGGCACCTCACATTATCTGGGCCAACATGATACCAATTGTTAAAGTTCACTTGAGAACTTTAAGTTTTTTTTAAGTTTTTTAAAAAATATTTTACGATTTATATATGAAAGAACTGAAACCAACGTGGTCATTCTAATAGACAAGAGACTTAACAAAAAATCCAGGTCTTTTTCAATATATAATTTCTGTTATATCACACTGTAAACTTTTGCTATAAATTCTGTGTCTTACAATCTTATACTCCACAACCACCTGATTAAAGAGCAGCGCTCCGAAAGCTAGTGCTTCCAATTAAACCTGTTGGACTATAACCGGGTGTTGTGTGATTTTACCTTTGTACATCCCGATCCAACACCAGCATTTCCAAATCATAAGTGAGAATGAATTTCTTCTGTATTCTGACCGTAGTGAAATCAAAAGGGCAGTCTTTATAAATTTGTTTACAGTTCCTTCACATAGAGAATTAAAAAATCCTGTATTTTATCTATATCTGCAAAATTCCCCAAAATGATTCATCCAAATTATTAGTCATTACTGTAAAGTATATGTGGTAGACAGATTTCTTACAACAAAATTCCAGGGACAGCAACAAAATAAGGAGAAATTCCATTTTGAGTTGAAGTGAGGAATGAGTTTTGTGGTGTCTGGTCTACCATTGCTTGGTGCAAGATTTTGTTCTCTAACTCAAACTTGGTAAGTGGGATCTTGGGCATCTTTTTTTGAGATTGCATGGTCAGAGGGTTGGAAATATTGGTCAATGCTGGAGCTTTCCAGAATTCTCACTGTTGGCACCTTACATAAAATCCAAATACACCCAACTTCAAATATTGCATGCCAAGATCATCCTCACACACTGTTGCTTGAGCTTTGACATTCCAGAAAGGCCTAGAATGAAAAATAAGCTTGTACCTGCTTCATGAAAAAAGACTTGGAGATCTCGGTAGACAACATGATGGCAATGAGGATAGCCATGTTTCCTGTGGATTGCTACAGGAGACCATGCTTTCAGAGCAACCCACCTTGGATCCACATTGCAGGCTGTATCCTGGGTGAAGCACAATGCCCAATGGTGCAGGTGGAAGGTCAATGACCTTCTGTCCTCCACATGGGTATTTGCTGCTTTCTTCTCTTTGCTACCTCACACTCGTAGGGTTACCACCCCTCTACCTTTGCCAAAGTACATGCCTCTCACCAAGATCATTGACTACAACTTTCACTGTTGCATGCATCACATCCAATCAACAGCTTTCATCCAATTTATCCTCCTAAACTACAAACCTTTATGCCATCCATGCTTCCCAATCATTTGCTGAGGATGCCTGGCCACTTCTCCTGCTTGTGCATCAGTCTTAACTAACCATCCTTCAATTTCTTCACAATCCATTCCTCCCTTTGTCTCATTATAAAAAAGCTGGGCCCATTCCCTGCCAAAAGTGATGTCTCAACAGCATCCCAGTCGATTTATCTGTGGTCCCTGAAAGGTTCTCATTCTGAAGCCACTTTTCAAGCCTTTAACCCTTGGCACATGACCTGACCAACCTCTCCTTGGGTGTTAAAATTCTCTGCTAAATTTACAATATATATTTTTGTTCAATTTATTTAAACTAAAATGAAATGTTTTCTATTTATCCTCAGCCTCGGGCTAAAGTTACTTTGCGCAAGTTCAATGAAGATTTCACTTTGCATAAAACGAAAAGATTTCCAGAATTTTATTTCCCAGATGTACGGTTTATTCCAAATGGAATGTTTATGTACCCAACCACATACACTCTGTATGTGTTTGGATCACAGGTGAAGAATACATGTAAATTTATTTTTGTTGTTTGGAGTTCTAAAAGTAACGCACAATTATTTTCATTAATTGTTGAAATTAGATTGGCAGGTTGTCAAAATAGGTTGTACAAAACAGGTTGTTAAAGAAAAACATTGACAAGAGGCTGCCATGGCTGAAAATAACATTTAAACAAAGTAATAGCTGGTAAATGAAAAGAAAGTCAGAAATTAAACATAAATGCTGAAAATGCTCAGCAAAGACCAAAGATATCTTTTGGGAGAGAAACAGATTTAATTTGTCAGTGTGACTGAAGAGAAATGAAGTTGGGTTCACTGATGAAAATCTATGATGAAGCAAAATTTTGAAAGAGAATGGTTAGCTGGAGTGAGAGTGCTTAAGAAAGGAAGGTTTTAAATTCGATCATAAGAATGTGTAGGACAGTTGAGCTAAGGTACTTTTAAAAATTAGGCTTGTGTGATAATAGAATTTGTAAGCACACAACAGTTTTGTAAATGGAAGGTCATGGCATAAGTGAAATAATTCCATCAAAGGACAGCTTCCCATCACCAACTTACCCTTTATTTATATGTGGAAAGTCCTTGGCACTAATCCAGCTTCCTCAAAGCCACCTCTCCGAGTTACCAGAACTTAAGACCATAAGACATAGCAACAGACATTAAGCCATTCAGTCCATTGGGTCTGCTTCACCATTCAATCATGGCTGTTTCTCAACTCTGTTCTCCCGCTTTCTCCTCGTAGTCCTTGAGCCCCTTCACAATAAAGAACATATCAATCAAGAATCTCCGTCTTAACTATACTCAATGAGCTGACCCCCACAGCACTGTGTGGCAGTGAATTCCATAGATTCACCACTCTGGCAGAAAAAGTATCTTTTTATCTCCATTCTGAAAGGTCTTCCCTTTACTCTAAAGATCGGGTCCTAGTCTCTCCTTCCAATGGAAACATCTTCCCAACATCCACTCTGTCCAGTCCATTCAGTATTTGTAAATTTCAATTAAATTTCTCCTCATCCTTCCAACCTCCATCAAGTGTAGACCCAGAGTCCTAAACATTTGTTATGTGTTAAGCTTTTCATTCCTGGGACCAATCTCGGGAACCTCTTCTTAACCCGCATCCTTCCTGAGAAATGGGGCCCAAAACTGCGCACAATACTCTAAATGTTGTCTGACCAGAGCTTATATAGCCGCAGAAGTACATCTTTGCTTGTATGTTCAAGTCCTCTCAAAATAAATGCCATCATTGCGTTTGCCTTCCTAACTACTGACTCAGCCTGCAAGTTTACATTGAGAGAATCCTGGACCAGAACTCCCAAGTCTCTTTATACTTCAGACTTCTGAATTTTCACCCCATTTAGAAAATAATCCATGCTTATATTCTTCTTTCCCACATTGTACTCCATCTGCTACTTCTTTGCTCACTCTCCTAACCTATCCAAATCCTTCTACAGCCTCCCTGCCTCCTCAATGCTACCTATCCCTCTACCTATCTTTGTATTGTCTGCAAACTTAGCCAGAATACCCTCAGTTCCTTCATCTGGATCATCAATGTATAAAATGAATTGTTACAGTCCCAACACTGAGCCTTATGGAACACCACTTATCATTGGCTGCCATCCTGAGAAAGATCCTTTTATCCTAACTCTCTGCTTTCTGCCAGACAGCCAATTTTCTATCCATGCTAGCTATTTGCCTCTTATCTTACTCAGCAGCCTCCCATGCCGCACCTTGTCAAAGGCCTTTTTGAAGTCCAGGTAGATAACATCCATTGCTCTCCTTGGTCTAACCTGTTTGTTACTTCCTCAAAGACTTATGGCAGATTTTTCAGGCATTACCTCCTCCTGATGAAAGCATGCTGACTTTTCCCTAGTTTACCATACACTTCCAATTATTCAGAAATTTCATCCTTCACAATGGACTCCATAATCTTACCCATGACCAAGATTAGGCTAATCAGCCTATAATTTTCTGTCTTTTGCTTTGCTCCCCTTTTAAACAGGGTGCCACATTAGTGATTTTCCAGTCCTCTGGGACCCTTCCTGACTCTAGTGATTCCTGAAAGATCACCATTAATGCCGCCACTATTTCTTCTTTTATCTCCTTTAGAACTCTGGGATGTAGTCCATCTGGTCCAGGTGATTTATCCACCTTCAGGCCATTCAGTTTTTCCAGTACCTTCTCCTTGGCTACCATACTCAGCTCTGCCCCCTCACTCTCTTGAATTTCTGGGATATAACTCATGTCTTCTACCATGAAGACTGACACAAAGTAATTATTCAGTTCCTCAACCATTTCCTTTTTTTCCCACTACTATCTCCCTAGTATCATTTTCCAGTGGTCCAATGTCCACTTTTGCTTCTCTTTTGCCCTTTGTATATCTAAAGAAACTCTTACAGTCTTTCTTTATATTACTGGCTAGCTTATCCTCATATCTAATCTTCTCTCTCCTTATTTCTTTTCTTGTTGCCCTCTGTTGGTCTTTGTAAGCTTCCCAATCCTCTGGTTTCCCACTGCCCTTCATCATATTATATGCTTTTGCTTTTGCTTTTATACATCCCTTTCAATAAGTGTGGCGCTGGAAAAGCACAGCCTGATAATAAACTCTTCATTCCTGATAAAGAACTTATACTCGAAATATCAACTCTCCTGCTCCTTGGATGCTGCCTGACCAGCTGTGCTTTTCCAGCAGCACACTTTTTGACTCTGATCTCCAGCATCTGCAGTCCTCACTTCATCCTCCCTGTACCATTCTTCTTTTTAGAACAAAAGAACAAAGAAAATTTACAGCCCAGGAACAGGCCCTTCGGCTCTCCAAGCCTGAGCTGATCCAAATGTACTGTCTAAATCTGTCGGTGAATTCCTAAGCATCTATATCCCTCCACTCCCCACCTACTCATGCATTTATCCAGACGCATCTTAAATGATATTCCTCGGGTTAGATTTTTGCTGTCTCTCCTGAATTACTCCCAAAACTCCAGCCATTGTCTTTCCTCTAGGCTCCTTTCCCATTTAATTCTGCCCAGCTCCTCCCTTATGCCTCTGCAATTGCAATTATTCAGCTGTGTAATACTGTTACCAGTGATTCTATCTTCTCCCTCTCGAATTGCAAAGTAAATTCAATCATTTTATGATCACTGCCTTCTAAAGGTTTCTTCACCTTAAGCTCTGTTATGAAGTCTGCCTCATTACATTGCATTAAATATAGTATTACTTGTTCCATAGTGGGCTCCACCACAAGCTGCTCCAAAAAGCCATCTCATAGACATTCCACAGATTCCTTGCAATACACTACCAACCTCTGACACCCCTATTCATATCTGTCAGTCAGGGCTCCCTGATTAAATCAGATTAACAGCCATAATCAGGAAATTCATGTTCTATGAGGTTCACCTGGCTGACCTCATTACAATCAACATAATAAGAACAGAGATTTAAGCGGTTAAAGAATTAGAATCATGGCTCAGAAGCCGTTGGAGTAGACTTTAAAGTTTTACCGAGTGGTATTTGGGGGAGTGGCACTTGGGCCTGGGAACCTGTGGCTGGGTTGAAACATGGAAACAAAACATTTATAGCACAGGAGATCGTTACTTGGTCCTTGCCAAAAAGTTTAAAATTCATTTGAGGTGGCAGGAGCCGGAATGAATCCATGATGTGGAAAGCTGAAACCTATTGAAAGGTGGAAAAGGGTGGCATTAGCAGACCCTGAGGTTTGAACACATCAATTAATGGAAGTAAGAAGAGCTGAAACAAATATTTCTTAGGAGGAGACTGAGAATTAATTTAAAAAGGAATTGAAGTCAGGGTGCACATGTGGGACAGAGAAGAAAAGCTTCTACTCCTCTAAGGATTTACTCAATCCCTGCTGTCTATACCTGACATATGCTTCCTTCTTTTCACATGTTGCCAGATTTCAGTTTCGTAAACCTTACATATAGTTCCTTTTTTTTGAAACAACTGCACAGACAATGGCTTCCTATCATTGAGTCACCCTTTATTTACTTAAGCATAGTCCACTGGGTGGAGTCAGTTTCTCGAACTGAGGAGATTCTAAATCCCCATTTATATTTTTTATTTTTTTTCTCTTCTTTATCGACCTCTGGTTGCAACTAGCCAGCTGAAAAGCCAGTTCACCAAGGAAAAGGAATAAAGCCTGCAGTGCCACTGTCTGTAGCCAATCAGCTTAAAGTCAGTTCCTCAAGAAGTAAAAAAAAATCCCCACCAAACCACTGGCTGTGGCTCTTGGCCAGCCACCTCAAGAGCCAGGAACCCAGGGCAAGCTGGCTGTGGCCAGCCAACCCAATGGTCAGCCAGCTCAAGAGCCAGGAACCCAGGGCAAACTGGCTATGACTGTTGGCCAGCTAGCTCAAGAGCCAGTAACCCAGGGCAAATTGGCTGTGGCCAGCCAGCTCAAGAGCCAGGAACCCATGAATATATATTTTTTATTTTTCAGATTATTTTTTATTCATTCAAAGGATGAGGGCATAGCTGGATAGGCCAGAATTTGTTACCCATCCATAATTGCCCAGAGGGCAGTTAATAGTCAAACACATGGCTGTGGGTCTGGAGTCACATGTAGGCAAGACCAGGTAAGGATGGCAGTTTCCTTTTCTGAAGGACAATAGTGAACCAGGTGGGTTTTTCCAACAATCAACTATGGATTCATAGTCATCATAAGACCTTAATTCCAGATTTTCTTTGCATTCAATTTCCACCTGCTGAGGCAGGATTCAAACCCGGGTCCCCAGAATATCACCTGGGTCTCTAGATTAACAGTCCAGCGATAATACCACAAGGCCATTGAAGAAAGTTCCCAAAACAGACACACAACAGTCGCTAGGTGATCTTGAGCAACCAACCTTCAGATTAACAAATGAATGCACTGACAAATTTCACCACAGAGACGGACCATCCCTGTTTATATATAATTTTTATTTTCCCCACACTACTGCCTAACAGCAGTTTATAATTTTCCCAGCACTCATGTTTTGTGTGTGTGCAGGTGTAGGATAGAGTAAAGAACAACAGGTGTTGAAATATTTATTTGTATTCCACCACCAGTTAGAAAGGAAACACCTGAGGGGCATTCTCTGTTTGTTTTTTCTTTATTTTTCTCTTTTTTGTTTTTTTTCCTTACCCCCACACTACCACCTAACTGCGTTAGTGCTTATTTTTCCCCAGCACCCATGTTGTGTGTGTGCAGATGTGAGACACAGTGAAAGACACAAGGTGTACAAATCTTTATTCAATTTCCACCACCAGGAAGAAAAGTAACACCCAAGTGGCCTGTGGCAAGCAGTGCCCTTCACATCAAAGGGCAAAGCTGCATGATCAAACAGTGAAGGGGAGAGCAGGGATTAAATCATATCGTATGTATTTTTTTTAGAGTCCTTCGCACGCTGGTCCAGCTCCTTCAGAGCCAGCTCTCAGAGTAAACAGGATGTCTAACACTTCTGTTCTTTCTTTTTTTCTCCTCCTTCTCCTTCTCCTCCTCTCTCTCTCCTTCTCTCTCTCCCTTTCCTTCTCCCTCTCCTTCTTCTTTCCAATACACGATGTGGGCAGCCAGCTCAAAGTCAGTCCCCTCCTCTGATACAAAAAAGGGAGAGTCCTTAACACTGACCCAGATCTCAGAGTGACCAGAACCTCTGACCCTCCTTTTTTTTGTATTTTATTTTCCCCCCCATTCTACCGCGTGCTTATTTTTCTTTATTTTTCTCTTTTTTTGTTTTTTTTCCTTACCCCCACACTACCACCTAACTGCGTTAGTGCTTATTTTTCCCCAGCACCCATGTTGTGTGTGTGAAGGTGTGAGACACACAAGGTGCATGAATCTTTATTCAATTTCCACCACCAAAAAGAAAGGAAACACCTGTGTGGCCAGTGGCAAGCAGTGCTCTTCACATCAAAGGGCAAAGCTACATGATCAAACATGAAGGGGAGGGCAGGGATTAAATCACATCCTCTGTTTTTTTTTATCTTTTTTTTTCTATTTACCCGGGCTCTAACGTACACTCCTGTTTATATATTTTTTTTTCTTTCTTCTTTTACCCGGGTGGCCAGTGACAAACACTGCCCTTAATCTCCTGATTATATATTTTTTTATTTTAACCCCCACACTACCACCTAAGTGCGGTAGTGCTTATTTTTTTCCCCAGCAGCCATGGTGTGTGTGTGTATACGTGTGAAACACAGTGAAAGACACAAAGTGCACAAATCTTTATTCAATTTCCACCACCAGGAAGATAGGAAAACACCCGGGTGGCCAGTGACGAGCAGCACCCTTCACAACAAAGGGAATCTCCTGTTTATTTTTTTTTCAGGAAGATAGGAAAACACCCGAGTGGTCAGTGACAAGCAGTGCCCTTCACAAAAAAGGCAATGCAGTGTGATAAAACAGTGAAGGGGAGGGCAGGGATTAAATCACATCCTCTGTATTAGTCAGCCAGAGCTTACTGATTGGCCCAGGTTAACAAGGATCTTATAGTCAATGAGATCCACCTGGTTCCAATCACTACATTTTTCTTTTGAATAAACTTTCAATGTATTTTGTGATCCAGGGTTCCTGAATCCTGCCATCCTTATCTTTTATCCTCACAGGAACATGCTGGTTCTAAACTCTGTTCGATTGGCCTTTAAAAGACTCTCACATGTCAGATATGAATTTACCCTCGAATAGCTGTCCCCAATCTAATTTCACCAGTTCCTGCCGAATACTGTTATAGTTATCCTTCCCAAAATGTAGTACTTTCACCCAAGAACCAGTTACGGATACAGATACTGTATGTCCATAACTGGATGCCTTTCCAAATTCTAAAGTATTCATGCTTTAGAAGAAGCTAATTTAATCAGGCTTTCTTGAGTTAAGGAAATAGTGGGTTTACCAGTCACTAAAGCATGAAAAGGAAATACTACACGCTGTTAGAAATTAAAAGGGCAAAAAAAAATTGTAAATCAGTCTCTGGTTTGTCCATGCAGACTAAGGCCCACACATACATTCATACACAGACAAGGCAAGAAGACACAAACTGCAGAGGTATTATGCGTTGGAAAAAGAGGTGAAACGGTATAGTACTCCTACAATCAGTGTTCAAATGCAGGAGGTAGAATGGGTTGATATTTCATCATTCCTTTGCTTTGATTTGATTTGATTTATTTATTGTCACCTGTACTTAAGTTTACGAGCAGTATAGGCAGATCGTAGTAATCAAGGACGTACAGATCACAGGGTGAAAAAAAAACCTTAGAGGCATATAGGTTATGTTTCACAGGGCGTACGCTAAGCAAGATCAACATTAGCAAGAACAGCATTATTTGAAGTTAGAGAGTCCATTCATTAGCCTAATAATGGCTGGGAAGAAACTGTTCCTGAACCTGCTGGTGCATGTGTTCAAGCTTCTGTATCTTCTGCCTGATGGAGCATTACTGGGGTGTCATGGGTCTTTGATGATGTAAGCAACCTTTCACCAGCCATGTAAATGGAGTCCATGGAAGAAGGGTTGGCTTTCATGATAGTCTGGGATGTGTACACAATCTTCTGTAGTTTCTTATGGTCCTGGGCAGAGCAATTGCCATACCAGGTCATTACGCACTAAGCCAGTATGTGTCAATGAAAACTGATTGCTGACAGTTGCAGCATACTGGAAAATTTTCAGATTAGATTTTAAACAGAACATCTGCTGACACATCCAAAACACTCTCAGTTCATATGTGCAAACAACATCTACGAAGTACCGCTGCCCATCTTTGCCAATAAAACTATTCTGTACCATTTGCTCATATTTATTGTCTTTCTTTGGGTGCTGCCTTTTTTTTCATAAAATATGCAAGTGTTGAACTTTCCATATGCGCATTGTGAACCTTTCGGGGGTGTCAGAAGGCGCAGCTGACTTTAACTTTGGATGGGAAACAGTTAGGAGGTCTGATATCTAAAATATTATCAGTTTATTTCAAATCAGTTGGTTTTGCTTTCAGGTTTAGTCTTTCCTTTCGCCTTTCACCTTTCCTTGCAATCCTTTCCACAAGTGCCACTTCTAGGTGTGTACTGAAAAAAACAATTTTAGTTCTGAGGCTGTTGCTTGGCAACCTTTAGCAAAACTCCAAGGGTTTTTCTAACTCTATTTCTCCAACAGTTAACCCATTTCTTAGCTTAAAAGATTTATTGACATTTACAAACAGTGAGTAAAGTGCTTTCTCTTTAACCTTTTAAACTTGTATTCCCAAGAATTCACATGGTATAAAATAATAATTATCCAATAATATACAACCAATTTCTCAAAGTCCAGAAATAAATATATATTTCTTATATGCTTTCAATGTGTTTCATTACAATGTAAACATATGTTACAACTTTATTTCTTAACGTATGACAGGGAATAATTAACTAACAACTATGTACAGTCCTCCCTCTAACCTATCTTTTACCTTCTCCTTCTACAGTACTAGTCCAATAAAACTCCCAATTAAGATTTACGAAACAAAACTTCTTATCTCAAAACCAGGCAGCTTTCAGTTTTCTCTATATTCCTGTCTTCTTTTTCTTTTCAGGAGTTCTGCTTCACAGGTTACTGATCAATAAAGGTACCTTTAAGATAGCATTTTTCAGACAGTCTTTACATGCTGGCTTGGCAGTTCACCTCCCAACTGTTCAATTTTTCCTGGTCTTATACCCTCAAAGCATTGAAGTGTGTCATTGGCTTTTAAGATTGTCAATATACTAAATTCAAACTGGATGGAGTTTGGTATTTTTCGGGGTATAATTAATACTGATTGGCTTAATTCGAATTTGTTTTGTCATTTCCAGGCAACCAGCTACCTTAACTGCCCCAGTAGCTGGAGCACCTGTTACAATGTATCTTATTGAGAACACTGGTGCTGTCGTTGTTAGCTTTTAACTCTCTTCAAGGTACAGTACACCCACATCTTCATAACACATAATACATATATAACAAAATAACACAATATTACAATTCATTCTTCCTCATCCATTCTTTACACAGGATGTAGACAGTTTCTTACCACCTTTGAAATATCCAAACTATTCCAGCATCAATATACTCTTGAGTGTTTGCAATTATATTGTGCTTTCTAGTTACATAAATTTTTTTTATACTATAAGGTTGTACAAACAAACTCCAATGAAATAATCTAGACATTTCAGTTTTAGATTTATCTATAAAGGCCAAGGGATTCTGGTCAGTGTAAGTTAGTATTTCTTTGTGGTTGTGGTGCACAAAAACATCCAAATGTTTAAGAACCAGTAATAATCCCAGTTCCCTTTTCCACTGTCGAATATTTATTTTGAGGCTGACTCAATTTCTTTGAAAATGGATTCTCTTTATCCAATTCGTCATCTCAGAATAAAATTATATCCACTCCCAAGTCATAAGCATCAATCATCATTTAAAAAGCTTCTGTGAAGTCAGACAGCCAACATAATTCATTATGAAGGATTTCACTTTGTCAAAAACTGATAATTATTCTATTGATCATATTGCCATCACTTGGTTTCATAATAATACAATTAGAGTTGCAACTATTGTGGAGTTTGTGAATTGTCTACATCTCCTTCTACTACACTCTCACTGCTTAGAGCCATTGAGTCATAGAGATATACAGCATGGAAACAGACCCTCCGGTCCAACCTGTCCATGCCGACCAGATATCATAACCCAATCTAGTCCCACCTGCCAGCACCCGACCAATATCCCTCCCAACCCTTCCTATTCATAAACCCATCCAAATGCCTCTTAAATGTTGCAATTGTACCCAGCCTGTTCAGCCTCTCCCTTTAGCTCAGATCCTCCAACCCTGGCAACATCCTTGTAAATCTTTTCTGAACCCTTTCAAGTTTCACAACAGCTTTCCGATAGGAAGGAGACCAGAATTGTACACAATATTCCAACAGTGACCTAACCAATGTCCTGTTCAGCCACAACATGACCTCCCAAATCCTGTTCTCAAAACTCTGACCAATAAAGGAAAGCATACCAAACACCTTCTTCACTACCCTATCTACCTGTGACTCCACTTTCAAGTAGCTATGAACCTGCACTCCAAGGTCTCTTTGTTCAGCAACACTCCCTAGGACCTTACCATTAAGTGTATAAGTCCTGCTAAGATTTGCTTTCCCAAAATGCTCTGTCATCCTCAGTATTCTTGCCACCCCCTTCTCATTTTCCTCCCTGCAGTGAAACCATGTTAACATTGTGAGAAACAAAGCTCACATATCAATAAATTTCCGTCCGAATCAAATTCTGAAGCAGCAAATTTTATTGAAATACTCTTGCAAGACGGGTGTCTAACAAATAAGCATCCCGATCCAAAAATTACTCCACAATTTATACCGTTTAATTGAGCCTCTCTCGGTACTTCCCTGTTTACCTCATTGACCTAACATATTACGTGTCAAACCTATCACTATTCCTTATTGTGTTCTGCCCCTCCCTAGCTGCACTCCACCCTTGTTTATTTCTCCCCCTGCTCCAAGCAGGGCGATCCTTACTCTTATTTACCCTATCCCTTATTTGCAGCTAACTTGGCTCATTTTAGTACCTGCATGGGGGCAATATGCCGAGTTGGCATAACTCAATGTTCTTTTTACTCCTTATCTATTTGTCTTTAACGTCTTCCATTGTTTGCAGGCATGTTCCATTCTTGTATGCACATTTTAGCTAACTCAGAAGAAATTATGTATTTCCTTCACATAGTTTCATTCTTGTATGCACATTTTAGCTAACTCAGCTCTTGGCTGAAACAATTATACACTGGTGTAGGTTAGTTCATTTACCTTGCATAAGCAATTATGGTTGCAGAAGTAACACTGCTTTACCTATATCCCACAACATGTTTATAAAACATAACTGGTTCTGCTTTCTGCAATGTAGAGCTCTCAGATAATTTTTAATTACCTTAGATGGGCTATTAATCTCACTTTCAGAAGTACTCTTTTAAAAGTGAGAACACCTAACACTTCATTCCATTTTGAAATGCTCTGGTTTCAGCAAGTTTACCTATTCTTTTATCTTTGCCTGTGAAGTTTTTAAATGCTTCTGTGTTACCTTGTGCACTCTAGAGAGTCTTTCTGGAAATGTGGACTTATAATCAATATTGAGGAATCAGTTTTCTGTCCTAAAATTCTTTCCTTGATCAATTTTAGTGGATGACCTATCTAGTGACCATGCATTAAATTGAATTGACTGAGTCCAGTAAATTCTTCTGGGAATCCCTGATAGCAAATAACATATAACACAAACCTTTATCCAAATCCTGTGGATGTTCATGACAATGTCATTTAATCATTATCTTGAGAGTCCGATGGTATCTCTCTAAAGCATCTCATGTTTGTGAATGACATGTTACAGTTTTGTACCCAAGTGTTTTGTACCTCAATTACTTTTTATATCTTGAAAAAAAGACACCAAATTGGAACTTTGATTTAAATACACTTCTATTAATAATCCATAACAAGCAAAATAATTGACTTAATTTCTCATCCAGTGTTTTACCTGTAATTGATCTCGAAGCAATAGCTTTTCAAAATGAAGTTGTCATGTCCATAATTTAATATGTTCTGGTATCCCATTTTTGTTTTTGGTGATGTTTCTACACTACTAATAGTCCACTAAATGTTTCTTCAAAGTATGGTATATTTATTAATGATCCTGATTTAAAGACATGGAATCACAGAATTTTGCAATACAAAGGAAACCATTTGACCCATTTTGGCTGTACTGGCTCCTGAAAGAGCTACCTAGCTAGCCCCATTCCCTAGCCCTACCTCTGTAGCCCTGCTGCTGCTGAGCATTTCCTACTGCCTGACATGTTTGGCATATTCTAGAGATGAACATTAGTTTAGGTACTAAAACTAAATTCTTACAAAGACTTGGCCACCTGAAATACTTGATTATCACTGCTTCAGTTTTCCATATCACCATATGTCTTATCACAGGAATTTCACATTCTACCTGTAACATCTCTTTATGATATCCCCACTTCCTCAGGAGAATTATATTTTTCAGTAGTAACAGCTAAAACATCTTCTGGCTCAGCTTTGATTTCAGTATGGTTTGATTATGCGAACTTTTTAAACTCCAGGTCTCCATTCTGAGCCTCAATGACAGAAGACTTCCTAAATTGCATTTCTTTTGAATTATCCACATCTTCAAAGAAAGTCATAGCTGCTGCAACATCTGCTTGCGGTACCACTTTGATCCTGGTGATTGATTTTGTTCAGCTATTGCAATGAAAAATACCTGGAACTTGAGCTGTTCCATCTCTTTAACTTCATTCAGACTTTCTGTGATTGGAGGCAAAACTGCAACTTTCACTCCTGCCAAGTTATTAGCTGAGAATAAAAAGAATAAATGCAAGTAATTTCTGAACAACATCAGGTGTTACTGTTCCAGACATTAAGTCACATTCTAAATACAGTTTACACAAAGGAACTCATATATACTTTCCACTTAAAGTCATAGAGTCATACAGCATGGAAACAGACCCTTTGGTTCAACCAGTTCGTGCCAAACATAATCCCAAACTGGACTAGTCCCATTTGCTTGTTTCTGACTCATATGCCTTCAAACCTTTCCTATTCATGTACTTATTGAAATGTCTTTTAAATATTTCAATCGAAATATTTCCTCAAAAAGTTTGTTCCACGTGCGAATCACCCTCTGATTCCCCTCATGACTTTTTAAAATCTCTCTCCTCTCACCTTAAAATGAGTCTTCAAATTCCCCGTCTTAGGGAAAAGACACATACCATTAACCCTATCCATACCCCTCATGATATTATAAACTTTTGTAATCTCACCTCTCAACCTCCTACACTCCAGTGAAAAAGTCCCAACCTGTCCAGCCTTTCTTTACAACTCAAGCCTTCCATACCTGGCAGCATCCTGGTAAATCTTTTCTGAACCATTTCCAACTTAATAACATCCTTTCTATAACTGGGTGACCAGAACTGGACACTGCATTCCAAAAAATGCCTCACCAATATCCTGTACAACCTCAATATGACTTCCCAACTCCTATATCAAAGGACTGAACAATGAAAGCAAGCGTGCTAAACTCCTTTTTAACCACTCCGTCTAAGTATGATGCAAACTTCAAAGAATTATATACTGGAACCCCCAGGTTCCGCTACACTACTTCACAAGGCCCTACCATTATTTGTGTAAGCCCTAGCCCCATATTGTACCAAAATGCAATACCTCGCTTTTAAGAGGATTGATGTGGGCAGAGCGGTAGATGTGATCCAGATAGACTTCAGTATGGCATTTGGCAAGTTTCTTCATGGTAAACTGGTTAGCAAGGTTAGATCACACGGAATACAGGGAGAACTAACCACTTGGACACAGAACAGGTTTGAAGGTCAAAGACAGAGATTGGTAGTGGAGGGTGTTTTTCAGACTGGAGGCCTATGACCAGTGGTGTGCCACAATTATCGGTGCTGGGTCCACTGCTTTTCACCATTTATATAAATGATTTGGATGTGAACATAGAAGGTATAGTAAATTTGCAGATGACACCTCAGAGTACAATGGGATCTTGATCAGATGGGCCAATGGGCTGAGGAGTGACAGATGGAGTTTAATTTAGATAAATATGAGGTGCTGCATTTTGGAAAGGCAAATCAGGCAGGTCTCATACACTTAATGGTAAGGTCCTGGGGAGTGTTGCTGAACAAAGAGACCTTTGAGTGCAGATTCATAGTTCCTTGAAAGTGGAGTCACAGGTAGATAGGATAGTGAAGAAGATGTTTGGTATGTTTTCTTTTATTGGTCAAAGCATTGAGTATAGGAGTTGTGGTCATGTGGCTGTGCAGGACATTGGATTTGGAATACTGCATGCAATTCTGGTCTCCTTTCTATAGGAAGGATGTTGTGAAACTTTTGATAGAGTTCAGCAAAGATTTACAAGTATATTGACAGGTTTAGAAGGTTTGAGCTATAAAGAGAGGCTGAATAGGCTGGGGCTGTTTACCCTGGAGCGTTGGAGGCTGAGGAGTGAACATATGGGAGGTTTATAAAATCATGAGGGGCTTGGATAGAGTGAATAAACAAGGTCTTTTTCCCAGGAAGGGGGAGTCCAGAGCTAGAGGGCATAGATTTAGACTGAGAGGGGAAAGATTTAAAAGGGACCTAAAGGGCAACATTTTATGCAAAAGTGGTATATGTATGGAATGAGCTGCCAGAGGAAGTGGTGAAGGCTGGTATAATTACAACATTTGCAAAGCATCTGGGTGGGTACATGAATAGGAAATGTTTAGAGGGATAACGGCCAAGTGCTAGCAAATGGGACTGGATTAATTTAGGATATTTGGTTGGCATGGACGAGTTGGACCAAACGGTCTGTTTCCATGCATATAATGACTCTATGACTCTATCCAGGTTAAACTCTATCTGCCATATTTCAGCCATTTGATCAAGATCTCTTTGTAATTTTAGAAAACCTTCCTGTCTACTATGCCACCAATTTCGGTGTCATCTGAAAACTTACTAACCATGCTTTCTATATTCTCATCAAAATCAGTTATGAAAATGACAGACAAACAAAACAGAACCCAGAACCCATCCCTGTGAAATACCACCACAGGCCTCCAGTCCTAAAAACAACCCTCCACCATTACTCTCTGTCTCCTGCCTTTAAGCCAATTATGTATCCAATTGGCAAGCTAACCCTGAATCCCATGTGACCTAACTTTACTAATTAGTCTACCATGTGGAAGATTGGCAAAGGTTTTACTAAAGTTCAAGGAAACAACATCTACTGCTCTGTCCTCATCAATCTTTTGGTAACTTCCTCAGAAAACTCAATCAAGTTTGTGAAACTTGATTTTCCTCACACATAACCATGCTGACTCTTCCAAATCAATTTTTGCCTGCCTAAATGTCCATAAATCCTGTCTTTTAAAATCACCTCCAACAATTTACTCACAACAGAAGCCAGGCTCATAGGTCTATAGTTCTCTGATTTCTCCTTACAACACTTCTTTAACAAAGGGACAACTTTAGCCAACCTCCAGTCATCAGGCACCTCACCCATAGCTATCGATGATGCAAATTTAAATTGTCCAGTACATTGTTATGAACTCTGTGTAAAAACACACACTATTAGAGTGATGTTTACCCACAGTCACACACAGGATATCCACCTGGACGAAAGTAATTCTTTTTTCGAACATCCTGACACGGAAAGGTTTACAATCCTCCTGGGTTTTTCTGGAGCTATTTCAACAGAGATATGAACAAGACACTTAAAAGAACAGAGTGTAGGAACAAACCACAGTATATTTAAGATCGCGCATTAACAACAGCAAACAACACAAAAAAAATTGAGCTGCAACCTGAATTTCAAGTTCTTCCACAATCTTAAGTACCTATCCTGATCTACAATTCCACATGGACTAATGTTGGATTTCTTTCTCCCTGGTTGCTTGTGCTCTCTTCTCCCTCTCCCTCCCCCCACACCCCCCTCTCTCCTGGTCATTTTCACCAGGAGAGTGGGGCTGGGGCTGAAATTCGTTCATTGCAACTAAACATGAGTCACTTTATCCTCACTTGCTTTGTCCTCTACCTTTGTACACATACATACAATGGTGTGAATGAGTTAAGGAACCTTTAGTTCGCTCTTGTCCCAATCCAAAATGTTAAAGGGGTGAAAGACATCTGATGACAGTCGCTGCTCAGGAGTTGGCACAGACAGAGGATGCTCCTGAGTGGTCAGAAATTTCAGCTCAGATGTTCAGTATAGCTCCCTTTGTTTACGATCAGATCAATTATTCGAATAGTCAGTTATCTGATCAAAATACTCCCCGACCATCTTGTTTGGATAATTGAGGTTGTTCTGTATATCATTTTGAGAAAATGGAGTTACTTTCCCTTTCACCAAAAATCATTTATACCTCTCGTCTAACTTATTCCCTCTCTTGCACTCACAATAATATTTACCTTCAGTCTCTTAGTTATAAAGCTGTGAATTGTAAGAAAAAACCCATCTGATTCACTAATGTCCTTTAGGGAAGGAAACTTGCATTCTTACCTGATCTGGCCCAGATGAGTCCAGACTCACAACAATGTGGTTGACGCTTAACTGCCCTCTGGGCAATTAGGGATGGGCAGTAGATGCTGGCCTAGCCAGCACCGTCCTCACCCTATGAATGAATTTTAAAAAAACAATTAAATTAACAGTATCCAGTATAAATGCATATTGTACATTTTATTATTCTCCCATGTTCATAACAGAAAAAGCAGTCATCTCTTAATATATAATGATCTTTGCAATTGAGCTTATCAATTGATACACTGCAGTCATTTTTATTAGTAAATACTTCTGCCCTCCAACAACATCCATCATTATGAATGGAATGTAAGCCTCCTTTCACTGTAGGTAGGAAGGACCTAAGTTTATGTTACATAGAATTACATAGAAGAATACAGCGCAGTACAGGCCCTTTGGCCCTCGATGTTGCGCCGATCCAAGCCCACCTAACCTACACTAGCCCACTATCCTCCATATGCCTATCCAATGCACGTTTAAATGCCCATAATGAAGGAGAGTCCACCACTGCTACTGGCAGGGCATTCCATGAACTCACGACTTGTTATTTCAGCTAATTTCAAGCCCCTGCGGATCAGAAAGCTAACTACCCAGGACTCGTAGCAAACTGACTGTCATGTTTAGAATTCCTGTAAAAATTGGTAATAATACAGGGATTCATAGTAAATCATTTTTAATGGAGTAAGTGTTGTTGTAGAAGTATTCAATGTGGGGCTGTAATTTTCTTAAGCTTAGTTTATTTTATTTTCTTCTGATTTATATTTAGAACCTTCAAAGTAATAAAAGATCCTCAAGACACCTCACAGGATTATTATAAAACAAAATATGACACCAAATCACATAAGAAGTTTTGAAGTCTGATAACCTAATGTTTGGTCTAAGTGCTAGGTTGGATGGAGTGTCTTAAAGAAGGAAAATCAAGTCGCAAGATAGAGAGACAGAGGCAAATCCCATTCTTAGAAACTGGACTACTGAAATTCAGTCACCAAAGTGTAGTAGTTAAAATCAGAGATGTTTTGGAGGCCAGGATTAGATGACTGGAGAGGTCTTGGGGAGTGGTTGGGCTGTAGGAAATTACAGAGCTAATGAGGAGGGAGGCCATTTGGTGGGATTTGAAAGGAAGAATGAGAAATTTAAAAGTAATCAGCAATTTCCTCTTTTCAGGTGTGGTATTCAAATGATGGGGGCATTTCATTTGAATTGCTACTGAAATTGAAAAATGATTTTGTAGAAAAGATAATTACATGTCCTCGAAATCACGCTGTGATCTTCATGACTATGTTACAGAATTTCTATTACACCAGACCAGGTAAAGTTATATTTAAATGCTCTACAACCAGTTATACATGATTAAATTTTCCTCTTGGTTATGTTTGAGGAATACTAAGTTTCTGGACAATGAAAGGAAAATGGAGACACAGACAGACGACATTGCATCCATAGACCTGATCCTGATTTATAATATCCTTGGGTTCCTCAAATCTACCCGACTGGAGTTAAGTCAGGCTTGTTAGTTAGCTAAGTGAGGCAATGCAGATGCTTCCTGCTTTCTGCATTCCTTTCTAAATGCATGATCTGGAGATGCCGGTGTTGGACTGGGGTGTACAAAGCCAGAGATCACACAACACCAGGTTACAGTCCAACAGGTTTATTTGGAAGCACTAGCTTTTGGATCGCTGCTCCTTCATCAGGTAATTTTGGAGAATAAGATTGTAAGACACAGAATGCTGTAATTTTCTTAAGCTTAGTTTATTCTATTTTCTTGCTTCTGACTTATATTGTAGGACAGAATTTCTTACAATCTTATTCTCCACAATCACCTGATGAAGGAGTAGCGCTCCAAAAGCTAATGCTTCCAAATAAACTTGTTGGACTTTAACCTGGTGTTGTGTGATTTTTGGCTTTCTAGATGCTCTCCACTTTTATATTATAATATTTTAGGGTAATGTCTTACATGTGAATTTTCTGCAGAATGACATTTATTAGCACCAGTGTATAACTTTGTGGTTGTTTGCATAACACTGGCATTGTTCTGCTATGTTTCTGTTTTGCACTAAAGGTTTGGCCAGATATGCCTCACTGAATATTTTTAAAGAAGGGCTATCGACTCTACACTGTGATCATTTGGGAATGTTAATGAAGGTCACTTTATCTGAAAATAGCCCCACTGGTCTGCAAGTGGAATTTCTCAACCTAAATAATTTAATATCTGTAAGTTTCCTATTCTATTATTCATGTCCTCATTTTCATAATTTAAAAGGCACTGCAACAAAAGTGGTTTTATTAGCATTCAATTAACTGGAATTCAGATGAACATTCTGGCTTCTCTTCATTTTTATCTTCATTTCTTTGGTAATAAACTTATGTTTTATTGCTAAAATAAAATAAGCAACAGTGTGTGAAAGACCACCTTATTAATGCCAAAAGAAAGTGATCTATCAAGCCACGTTTCAGTCTGGGATCTAACTTTTCCAAAGTAACACCAACTGGGATCTTAACACAGATGAAAGCCAGCATTTAATTCCTGATATAACTTGAGCTTATAGCTGAATTAAGTGGTCAGTCCAGTAATGAGAGATCAATTCATTTCCAAATGTTGACCTTGATCCTGAATCATTACACATGATGTCTTGAGGAAATGCTGAGATTTTAGAAGCTGAATTTTGGACATTTCTGTCGTGGTGCATTTTACTTGCAAAAAGTGGTGAGGAGCAGAATGGTTATATTCCAGAAATAATATTTGAAGATCCAGCCATAGGAAGTCCTATATTGACAGCTCATACTGTTTTCCTGTAATAGCAGGCTATATTCCACATTCCTCAGCTCTTCTGTAGCACTAAACAATAGTCAATATATATTTTTAACCCTGATCTATCACTTTATACCATAAGAAAATCTCATCTGTTTTTATTTTAGCTTGTTTATTGCACCTCCTCATCCTACCATATCAATATCTCATTGCAGCTTCATTTGGTTCTTAATTTAGATGCAATATGACTACCCACTGCTATCATGTCTGAATAATCCCATTTAAGTACCAATCCCTGTTTTCTTCCTTCAAATTGATGCTTACTTTAACTTGGATCTTTCCCCTAATTTCGTACGCTTCTCTGATAATTTCTTGTGCATACTTTTATCAAAGGTTTCTCGAAATTCACTTACAATGCATCTAGCACATTGCAGTCTCCCCACCTCCTACGACTATGTCTATTTCCACTTCAAAGCATTATATAAGATTTATCAATCTGAATCATCCTTTTTGAAATTCACACTGGATACTGTACTCGGAATGTTGAAAATGAACAAGACTCGGGGTTTGTGTGTTGCCTTCCGTATCTTTGGGGTCCTGAAGGGAGAGGGTGACCAGCCTCAAGTCATTGTCCATGTAGGTACCAACGACATAGGTAGAAAGAGGGATAGGGATGTAAGGCAGGATTTCAGGGAGCTAGGGTGGAAGCTGAGAGCTAGAACAAACAGAGTTGTTATCTCTGGATGTTACCCATGCCACGTGATAGCGAGGCAAGGAATAGAGAGAGATATCAGCTGAATACATGGCTGCAAGGATGGTGCAGGAGGGAGGGTTTCAGGTTCTTGTATAATTCAGGCTCATTCTGGGGAAGGTGGGACTTGTACAAACAGGACAGTCTTCACTTGAACCAGAGGGGTACTAATATCTTGGTGGGAAATTTGCGGTGCTATTTGGGTGGGTTTAAACTCGCTCAGCAGGGGGATAGGAACCGGAGTTGTAGTTGTAGTGCACAGGAGGATGAGAGTAGGAAGGACAGGGACAGGATTTCAGGGTCACAGGAATGTGGTGGCAGAGAGCAAACTGGTTTGAAGTGTGTCTACTTCAACGTCAGAAGTATCCGAAATAAGGTAGGTGAGCTTGCGGCATGGATAGGTACCTGGGACTTCGATGTTGTGACCATTTCGGAGACATGAACAGAGCAGGGTGAAGAATGGATGTTGCAGGTTCCAGGGTTTAGATCTTTCATTAAGAACAGGCAAGGTGATAAAAAAGGGGTTGGAGTGGCCTTGTTAGTCAAGGATAGTATAACGGTGGCTGAGAGAACTTTTGATGAGGACTCATCTACTGAGGTAGTGTGGGCTGAGGTTAGAAACAGAAGAGGAGAGGTCACACTGCTTGGAGTTTTTTTATAGGCCTCCGCAGAGTCCCAGGGAGGTGGAAGAGAGGATTAGCAAAATTATTCTGGGTAGAAGTGAAAGGAACAGGGTGCTCATTAGGGGGGACTTTAACTTCCTCAACATTGACTGAAAATGCTACAACTCTAGTACGGCGGATGGATCAGTTTTTGTCCAATGTGTAGAGGAGGGTTTCCTGATACAGTGTGTTGAAGGGCCAACAAGGAGGAGGCCACACTGGATCTGGTTCTTGGTAATGAACCAGGCCAGGTGTTTGATTTAGTTGTAGGTGAGCACTTTGGAGAGAGTGACCATAATTCAGTTATGTTTAGTTTAGCGTACATGCCACAGGTCAAGAGTTATTGATGGGGCAAGGGCAATTATAATGTGACTAAGCAAGAATTAGGATGCATAGAATGGGGATGCAAACAGTGGAACTGTGGAGCTGGTTTAAGGAACAAATAGTGTGTGTCCTTGATAGGTCAGGCAGGGAAGAAGTGATAAAATAAGAGAACCGTGGTTTACTACAGAAATTGCATCTCTGTTAAGAAGAAGAAGGAGGCTTATTTGTTGATGAGGCAAGATAGTTCAGATGAGGCGATGGAGAGTTACAGATTAGCCAGGAAGGATTTAAAGAGAGAGTTAAGAAGAACAAAGAGAGGACATGAGCAGTCTTTAGCAAATAGAATAAAGGAGAACCCTAAAGCTTTCTATACGTATGTGAGGAATAAAAAGATGATTAGAGTAGGAATAGGGCCAGTCAAAGACAGAAGTTGGAAGTCGAGTGTGGACCCTGTGGAGATCGGAGAGGTACTAAATGAACATTTCTTATCGGTTTTCACTCAGGAAATGGAGAATATTGTAGAGGAGAAGCATGAGGTATGAGATATTAGACTAGAAAGGATCGAGGTTAGTTACGAACAGGTGTTATCAATTCTAGAAGGAGTGAAAGTAGACAAGTCCCCTGGGCCAGATGGGATGTATCTGAGGATTCTCTGGGAAGCTAGGGAGGAGATAGCAGAGCCTTTGCCTTTGATATTTGAGTCGTCATTGTCTACAGGTTTAGTACCAGAGGACTGGAGGATTGCAAATGTTGTGCCCTTGTTCAAGAAGGGCAGTAGAGATGACCCAGGTAATTATAGACCAGTGAGCCTTA
>NC_057719.1:15929134-15929586 GCF_004010195.1 Chiloscyllium plagiosum
ATTGAGGGTGATTTAGCAGTTTGGATTAGAAACTGGCTTTCTGAAAGAAGGCAGCGGGTGGTGGTTGATGGAAAATATTCAGTCTGAGTCCGGTTACTAGTGGTGTGCCACAAGGATCTGTTTTGGGACCACTGCTGTTTGTCATTTTTATAAATGACTTAGATGCAGACATAGGTGGATGGATTAGTAAATTTGCAGATGACACTAAAGTCAGTGGAGTTTGGAAGAATGTTACAGGTTGCGGGGGACTTGGATAAACTGCAGAATTGGGCTGAGAGGTGGCAAATGGAGTTCAATACAGCTAAATGTGAGGCAATGCACTTTGAGAAGAATAAGAGGAAGGCAGAGTACTGGGTCAATGGAAAGATTCTTGGTAGTGTGGATGTGCAGAGGGATCTTGGAGTCCATGTACATAGATCCCTGAAAGTTGCCACCCAGGTGGATAGTGCTGT
>NC_057719.1:15929650-15949476 GCF_004010195.1 Chiloscyllium plagiosum
ACAGAGGAGATTTACCAGGATGTTGCCTGGTCTGGAGGGAAGGTCTTATGAGGAAAAGCTGAGACACTTGAGTCTGTTCTCATTGGAAAGAAGAAGGCTAAGAGAGGATTTGATAGAGACATACAAGATGATCAGAGGATTAGATAGGGTAGACAGTGAAAGTCTTTTTCTTAGGATGATGACGTCAGCTTGTACGAGGGGGCATAATTGCAAATTGAGGGGTGATAGATTTGAGACAGATGTCAGAGGCAGGTTCTTTACGCAGAGAGTGGTAAGGGTGTGGAATGTTCTATCTGCTAATGTAGTCAACTCAGCCACATTAGGGAAATTTAAACAATCCTTAGATATGCACATGGATGATTTTGGGATAGTGTAGGGGGACGAGCTGAGAATAGTTCACAGGTCGACGCAACATCGAGGGCCGAAGGGCCTGTTCTGCGCTATATTGTTCTGTGTTCTATGTTCTATGAATGTATATCTTTTTAACCAGGTGTGCTGTAACTTCATCCTCAATTAAAAAAATTAACTTTTTTCTGTCCAGCATTCATCTCTCTCTCTCGGGATCCAAGGATGTATTTCATTGGCCTCTGGTGCTTTGTTCATTTAGCTCAATGTTGTCTATCAGTGACTACCCACAGGTTTGCCTATGTCAGCACTAATTCTAAGAAAAATGCCAATATTGACTATAACACTAGACGTATACAGTTGCTTAACAAACATCAGCTTATTCAATGCAGAACATTGCAGACTTAATCTTATTAAAGTTTGAAATTCTCTTATGGATTTTTTAACATAGCGCATCTTTGTGCAGTTGCTAAGTTTTGTCAAGCACCACTTTGACTTAAAAGGACACACTCAGAACTACCATCTAGATGCTGTACCATTTACATTTTGCAATGTTGTATGCTATTCAATTTGCATGTTATTGGCTGGCCTGGAGCAGTTATTATAATTAGTCAAAATGAGCAAGATGACAATTTCCTTTCAGTGTTTTTGGTTTATTTCAATCCATTTTAACAAATAATTAATAAACAGCTACCAAGGAAGTAAAGTGCATGCAGGCTTCACAAAACCTGTGCACACTCAGTTTTACCTCTTACCTGTTTGTCCACAAATACACAAAAATGTGTGAATATGAGTATTGCAATCACATGGTGTCAATTTGTCAAATTTTACTTATTTATTTCATCATCATGTCCAAACATGTTATGAGTAGTTGGGACTTGAACCAATGCCTTTCAGCTCAGAGGTAGGGGCATGCCACTGTGCCATAAGACTCCAGTCCACATTTCATTTTAATCAGAGGTATTCCCCAAATCAATTCAAAGCCACAAGTTTCCTTTACAGGTGTGTTCAACCTGTTCAGAAATATTGTTACATATCTCTGGAGGTGGACATGAACCTAGGCTTCCTGGCACAGAGGTTAGGAGACTACCAGTACACCACAAGTGGCCTTCCCACATTTTCTTTTTCTAACTTAACCTATTTTCTAATATCCCAACCTGTTCTGAAATGTTGATACACACCTTTGGAACAGATGGGACTTGAAACTGGGCCTCTTGGTCCAGGGGTAGGAATGCTACCACTGTGCCACAAGAGGGATCTTCCCACATTTTCATTACTGACCAATTTAAAGTTATCCACATTTGGATTCCCAAATAATCACTGCAGTGAGTAGCTAATCTGTCGTGGGGAATAGAGGGTGCAATCAGTACGACTTGCAGAACGTGGTGATATTATACACTGTACCTAGGTACAAGTGACAATATCAAATAAATGTAAAACTAAATCCAAATCTAAATTCAAATCTAAAACTAAATCTAAATTACATGTATTGGAGTCAGCCATCGAACATTGTGGGCGGCACGGTGGCACAGTGGGCGGTGACAATATCAAATAAATGTAAAACTAAATCCAAATCTAAATTCAAATCTAAAACTAAATCTAAATTACATGTATTGGAGTCAGCCATCGAACATCTAAGACACTACTAAAAGCTGGCGGTCTTCAGAAAGCAACACTTCTTTCAAGGGTCATATAGCCTCCAAAGCCACCTCCAGTCAAGAGTGAGAGAGGCAGGGTGCAGCATTTGCAACTCTCACTTCCATATCTTTGCTTACAGAACTGCTCAGTATACAGCCACTTTGACCCTTGTTAGTGTCACTTTAAATTGAGCCATTAGCAGTCTGCACTCTGTGATTGGTTTTGAAACACAAAAGTGGGATGCTAATACAAAGGTTGAATTAAATTGACACAGCAAACCCAAATGTTGTTTTTTTGATCTGCTGCCACATGCACAACATTCCCCACTGTAGAGGTTGTAACCAGGTGAGCCAGGTGGCCATCATAGAATATGATTTAATTTCTCGGGTCCAATGACCCTTCCTCAGAACACAGGAGCTCTGAGGAAGGGTCACTGGACCAGGAAAGCTGTCCCCTCACAAATACTGCCAGACCTGCTGAGCTTTTCCAGCAATTTCTGTTTTTGTCTCTAATTTCCAGGATCCCCAATTATGTTTTTTTTATAGAATATTAGTTCACTGATTGAGGCTGTTAACTTGGTTCAATCAGGGAGCCCTAGCTGACAGATATAAACAGGATCTCCCTCACTGTTTTGATCACACAGCACTGTCCTTTGAGGTGAAGGGCAGTGTTTGTCACTGGCCACCCGGGTGTTTTCCTATCTTCCTGGTGGTGGAAATTGAATAAAGATTGGTGCACTTTGTGTCTTTCACTGTGTCTCACACCTGCACACACACACCATGGGTGCTGGGGAAAAAAATAAGCACTACCGCACTTAGGTGGTAGCGTGGGGGTTAATAAAAAAAAATAAAAAAATAAAAAAAGAAAAAACAAAAAAAAATAAACAGGATCTCAGAGGTTCTGCTCATTCTGAGAGTTGACTCTGAGTAAGCTGGATCCGTGTCAAAGACTTTCCATGTGTAAATAAAGGGTGACTTGGCAATAGAATACCAGCCTCTGTAGAGCTAATTCAGTGGCGAGAAAAGCATGTTTCTGAACAAATTCACTTGCAACAGTTGTCTTTGAGTTGGGGGTAAGCATTTCTGGCATCATGCCTCTATTTGGAAATCTTGACTTATTTGATCTTGCTTTCATAGATTAGGCCCTGTATGTGGAAAGATTGCATTGATTTTTCTAGGCAGATGATGTTAGAGTAGAGCAAAAGTAACGAGTAATTCTTCTGACAGCTTGTGGACCCACAGCTTTATTGGTTATTAGGAACCTATCTTTCCCTGCTGTATGACATGCTAAAACCTTTCAAGACTTGACAGATTTAGTTAAGAAATATTGCCATCCCAAGCCTCCTCTAAGTCTGAGACATTATCAGTTTTATTTCACAATTCAAGACCCAGGAGAATCCATATTGGGATTTTTGACTAGCTTAAGATGAATGGCAGAAGTATATGACTTTGGTTTAACTTTTAATGACATGCTGAAAGATCGTTTGGTATGTGGGATTAATGATGTAGCCATACAACAGCCCCTACTAGCTGAAGCCCAACTGGACTTCAAACAAGCACTACAACTGGCTCTATCATTGGAAAATGCAACAAGTTCCATATAAGTTGCAGTATATTCTGAAGAAAGTGGACAGCCTCATCAGTCTGACTGAGCTTGGGGAACATCACTTGAGTGAAGGTAATTGCATAGCCTCACTCAAGACATATCCTGAAAAGAGGGACTCTAGGTCAGCTCACAGCAAAACCCCAAAACAAAGCCAAGACTTAGCCAAACATTTAAAAATTCCTTCAGGATCTGGACCGGTAATCTGGATATTTTTCAGAGGGGTCTTAAATGTAGTTCTGATGTGTCTGGTTTGGATGGGTTTTAGTGCCAATTTGATTATAGTTAATAGATTCTGCCTCAGACAAAAGGCTTTCATGTTTTGAAGAAAAAATACTTGTACAATGACAGGGGAATGGCTACTTCTCCCAGCTCAGCTTTTCTCTGGTTTGGTTTGATGTGGTTTGGTTTGGTTTGGTTTCATCAGTCTAGCTGTTCAGAGCTGCTGGTCAGTTTAAGCTGAGGAATCCAAAGAAACTACTACAGTGGAAGGAGGTTCCATGCTGTGTCTGTCTGCCATCTCTCTCTCTCCTGGAAGACTCTGTGTTTGATTTTACCTTTTTTGCCAAGGGGATGTTTATACGGATGTTGCAAGTATTTGGAACAGCATCATTAAGTTGCGATAGAGTTGAGTGGGTTTTTAAATAGTTAAGTTATTTCCATATTCTGTTGTCTTTTGTTTGTGTTTCATTCAGTGATCTTGCAAATAAATTCTGTTTTGTTTAAAACTAAGTGATTGGTCCAGCTGCATCACTTCTGGATTATCCACCTTAAACCTGCTTAAACCAACTAGAAAAGTTAAAGTCCGGGCTACTTTCTCGAAATGCTTTGAGGGGGTCTGGTCTGGTCCATAACACAGTTTACAAACTCAAGACATCAAAAGAGTCCCACTAGACCGAAATGGATTAAGAGAATTCATAGGCCAGTGTCCAGGAGAATGCACACCTCGGAAAGTCCACTGTCATCTGTTTTAGAACAATTAGATTGCTTAGCAACAAACAAATTAGAACCAATCAAAATAAATGTCTAGTAAAAAGCTAACCTGGTTCTAAAGGAAGATGAGTTTGATGCTGTCATTTCAATACTCGCAGTCTTTAGCAAAGTTTGTTCTGTACTCCAAATATAAGTTTGTGCAAGACCTCAGCTAGACTGAGAAACAATACTGGGAAGCCTTTACAGATTAAAGGTACAACTTCTGGAGTCTTATGATAGTTTAGTTACCACTGATTGTAGTAAAAGGCTCAGGTCCTAGCTTGATGGGGCAAAATTGGTTGAGAAAGATTCACCCTAAATTAGATCCATATTTTTCAGTTAGAAAATAGCTTCCTAAGTGAAGTCATAATTAAGTGTCTGAATGTTTTTCAGAAAGACCTAGGGTCTATCGAAGGAGCCAAGACCACCTTGCACATTGACTAGGAAGCAATTTCATGAACCTGCAAGGCCTGCTCACTGCCGTTTGCCTCACGGGCAAATATAGAGGCAGAAATCAGAAGGGTGGAAAGTGAGTCAAACTAGGCCAGTTTTCAGAATGGACAACATTGGTTGCTCTGATTGTGAAGCCTGATGGGTCACTTCGCCTTTGTGGGGATTTTAAACAAATGGTAAATCGTTTTTCAGAGCTGGATAAATACCAAATCCCTTGCAAAGAGGATTATTTTCAAAGCTGGCAGGGAAGCTGTCGTTCGCGAAGCTTGACATGGGCCACACTTACTTGCAATTGCAGTAAGATGAGGATTCCCAGAAGTATGCTACAATTAATACCCATAATTGCTTCTACCAATATACAAGACTGCCATTTGGGGTATCGACAGTCTGTGCAATTTTTCAGCGGACAATGAAAAATATTTTACAATGTCCACCCCAGGTCTACATTTACTTAGGTGATATACTAATAATAGGGGAGACCAATAAGGAACACTTAGAGAACTTAGATGTTTCTCCCAGGTGGGTGTTCTCTTGGAAGGGAAAAATGTGTGTTTGAGTCACCTTAAGTGACCTACTTGGGCTACAGAGTTGACACAACCAGGTTATACCTGTTGGAAGATAAACTGAGGGCGATCGAAGGTGCCTTCGCCCCACTTTGGAAGCTTAGGTCTTTCTCTAGGCTTGTGAATTATTTTGGAAAATTCATACATAAATTGGCCTCTTTCCTGGCACTTTAGTGTTGGAAATGGTCGATAGCCAAGCCATAGATTGGTATGATGGGTATAATGGATGTCACTGCCTCAACGCCTTTGCCACCTGAAGAGGAGAGTGAATTTCTTCTAAGATGCTCCAGGCACAAGAGGGAGTTACGGTGCATTACATACTACCATATCAAAGGCAGAGTTGAAGATATCTGACCTGGCACTAAAACACCTCAGGTGGAGCTACAAAAAAAGCCTATATTATCAGACTTTGAGGGGATGGGATATATTGATTGTAATGAGGTCAGCCAGATAGAATATGAGTTCCTAGAATAGGACTGTTAATCTCGTCAAATCAGGGAGTCTTGGCTGACAGATAAGAACAGGTATGTCAGACATTCTGTTCACTCTGAGAGCTGGCTCTGTGGAAGCTGTATCAGTGTCAGGGACTCCCCATGTATAAATAAAAGGTTACTAGGTGACGGATACTGGCCTCTGTGGAGTTATTTCACCAACCCATGTCAGTTCCATTGAAATCCTACTCAAAGGTTCAATTTTAGATAATTGATTTAGTTTATGTTCAAACTTACTATCTTTTTACTAGCTGATTTGTTTAAGACAAAGTAAATACTCAGAGAGATCCAAAATATTGAAATTGCTACTTAAGAATTTGGTAATTTACTTTAATTTTACTTTCTAGGAAGACAATGCAGGCTTTTCTAGACCTCTCGCTCTGCAGTTTCTCACCAGCACAAAAGCAATGTTTCTTGAACACATTTCCTGGATTGAACATGAAGTGGGTGCTAAGCCTATGTTTTCTAATTATCACGTTGGAAAATTGTTAACACTGAGGTAATTAAAGTGTTTTACATCTACATTGTAGTATCTATAAAAAATGTCCATTTCTAGACATATTAGAATGGATTTTTATGACTAGCAGGATTGTTCTTACAGGTATGAACTGGGAAAGCAGAAACCTGGAATTTGGGTGACTGGTACCTTTATCTGCCCTATGTCTAATCTACATTATAGGTGTAATTAAATTTGTGAGTTTTTCTCTTGGAACATGCACTATAATGTTAAAACTCAACAATTTGCCCCGCCCCAATGCCTATCCTTGCCACCACTCCCATGACAGGAAAGGATTGGAGGATTCAGTTAAGATTCATCAAACTTGTGAAACCTTCCTCTACACATGCCTTATTTACATTTGTGTGTGGAAGATTTTGAATGGTCCAAGAAACTGACACTGGAAATGCAAAAGAATTTGGCAATGCAATGTTTGTCAGAGTTTTGTAAATATCTGTGATGTCAATAGCCTGAAGAAGCAAGCATGTGGATTTGTATCACTGGCTACTCTCCCAAATAAAGAGAGTAATATAATGGTGTATATAGTAATCTGAACACATCACATCAATAACAGTTATGCAAGCACAAGGAATTTGATGCTGTAGTGATTATAATGAGGTCAGCCAGCTGGACATCATAGAACATATGTTTCCTGGTTAGAACTGTTAATGGTTCAATCAGGGAACCTACCTAACATAAAAGGATGAATGTCAGGGATATTGAGGCCTTGAATGCCTGACTCATTGATAGGCAGTACTAATGTCAAAGAGTATGCATTTGTAAATAAAGGGTGATTGGTGACGGGATGCTGGTGTCTGATGAGGTATTTCAGATTCTATCAATAATAAGTTGCTAGGAGGCATGAAAGTGTCTAGATCTGGGATAGGTTTCATGGGAATTTCCATTGTACATCTGAACTCTAGCAGTCTCAATATTCCTGATTTGTTCACACTTTTCATCCAGCTGGTGGTAACTGAATAGCAGAGAATAATCTCATCAAAATTGGCATATGATACCTCTCAGCAAAACCACCAATGACCATTAGGAACATTACATTACAAGCCATACGATAACGACACGGTGGCACAGTGGTTAGCACTGCTGCTTCACAGTGCCAGAGACCCGGGTTCAATTCCCGCCTCAGGCGACTGACTGTGTGGAGTTTGCACGTTCTCCCCGTGTCTGCGTGGGTTTCCTCCGGGTGCTCCAGTTTCCTCCCACAATCCAAAGATGTGCAGGTCAGGTGAATTGGCCATGTTGAATTTCCTGCAGTGTTAGGTAAGGGGTAAATGTAAATGTAGGGGTTGGGGTATGGGTGGGTTGCGCTTCGGAGGGTCTTGTTGGGCCGAAGGGCCTGTTTCCACACTGTAATGTAATGTAATCTAATCTAATCTAATATTCAAGCAAACTATTGTCATGCCTGATTAGTTGTGGAGGTACTAGTCAGTAAAGATATTTAGGATTGTGCTGGTGTGCAGTTCTGCACAGCACAATACAACAGTGAGGAGTAAGGATTTGAGGAAGAACAAGTTGCTCATAACATTATGATTTGAGGATTGCAGCGGACAGGAGAATAGGCCACAAATGTCTGCCCAATTACAGCATCATTCAAAATGTAAAATCATTCCAACATTAAGTCACCCACTCACTCTATACCATTTTATAATCATATCTCACAATCCTCCACTATCAATTATGCAAGTAGTCCTGAAACTACCCATTCATGTGTTATTCATGTATGAATTGATTTCACTTTTTTAACATCTTCCCAATTTTCGACAAGCAACTCAAACCTGAGTTAGCACTTACTTTGTAAGAATGATGACACAGGGAATGGGGAAAATGAACAAAGTTTGTGTTTTAATAATTTAAAGAGACTGATAAAATATTTTAATGAATACCTCCACTGTGCATACGGTGAATAAACTACAAAGTTTTTCTCTTTCTTTATCTCAGGTTCAACCCCCTTTTTAAAGTATTAGCAAGCTCTTTTCTTTACGTAGTCTTCTTTGCTGATGGTAGTTGATAAGCCCTAGATGCTGGTGTCCATCAGAGCCACGTTCCTTCCAAAAACTGTATCTATGCAGTGGCAGGCTTGGTCAGATGAGGAGGAAACAGTATGTTACATTAGTTGGGATGATGTGTGGCAAGAGGTGAGAGGTAGAAACAGTTTAAGAGGAGCTCCCACTTCCATCTCCCTGAGTGCCATTGCTGCTCTCCTGAGTCAGTCTGGCTCTCTGCAGAAGAAAAGATGTTGGAGGGTTCATTGATGTTTTTTAAAGCCATGGTTATTGTGTACATTTTCTTGCTTAAGGTCATGGAAATATTAGCATCATTGCTAGCACATTGGTCATCAAAGTCTGCGTGATTGATTAGTGTGACTTTGTTAAGAGGAATGAAGGTGCAGTGTATTTTTTATTTGGGGAGAGATTGAAAAGTGTTGAGATCCTAAGGGATCTAGATGTCCTCATTCAAGTCACTGAAAGCTAGCATGCAGGTACAGCAAGCAATTGGGAAAGTGGTAAAATGATAGCCTTTATAACAAGTGTAGGAGCAAACAAACCTTACTTTAATTATATCGAACAAAAATGAAAGAGTGAAAAATCACACAAAGATGAGAGAGAGAGCATATATTATTGTAATAGTCTGCCTGAGGATGGACAATCTTTCCTCAAAGATCATGCAGCAAATGTTCACTAGACTGAATTCTCAGATGGAAAGGCTGGCATACAAGGAGTGATCCAAGAAGTTAGACCTGTTTTCTCTGGATTTTAGAAGCATGACAGGTGAGTTTCCCCTGCTGAGTCTAGATCCAGAGATGTATAGTCTCAGAATAAAATGACTAGTAAAAGCTATTAAGGACTGAAATGAAGAGGAATCATTTCTCTCAGAGGCTGGTGAATCTTTGGAGTTCTCTACCTAACGGCCTTTGGAAGTTTGATTGTTGAGTAAGTTTGAGACAGCAATTGATAGGTTTCTCATAACTACTCAAGGCATATGGGGATAGCACAAGATACAACATTGAGGTAGATTATGTAGGTCAGCAGAGCAGGCTTAAGGAGCTGAATAGCCTGCTTCTGCCCTCAAAAGATTCAGATTCTGCAGCGAAGGCTACAATCTCCATGAACAGCATCCTTGAAATCCTTGAAAAGTGATATAGTCCACAAACAGTTATTCTTTGACCACATCATATCTGAAGGTGGACTGCCTATGCTTAGTGCATTTACTGTTGACTTTTTATCATCATCCATTTCATTAGGGAGATCTGAATTAAGCATTGCTTTCTAGGTAAGCAGAGCATGGAGAGGACTGTGCGCTCCAAAGCAGATTCTCCATAATTGTTTCTGACACCGATCTCAGTTTGTGATCATGCACATTGTTCAAATTGTTGAGTGATCCCCTATCAAAATTTCTAACAGTGGTTACTAAAGTATACATATCTCTGTTGATGCCAGATTTGCCTGTGCTAATGCAACCTTAGAACAAATCTTATTCTTCATGTGATAATCCTGGAGGAGAGAAACGATGTAGTCATGAAATTGTAGGAATTTTGAAATGCACATGATCAGAAGGATCCTATTTCATTTGATGCTAAGTTGAAGTTAACTTAAAATAGATGGAGAAGTGATGGTGTTTTTACATTTAGTTTTGTTACCTTTCAGCAATGAAGTTTAAGTTTCACCACCTCTGAGTATCTAACGCTGAGGTGTTATGTAGATCCCATATATCTACTGCTCTGCATTTGTTAGCTCTGCAATTCATGTACTGCTTTCTCCTGCAAGAGTCAAAGAAGAACTTTCATTGCTTGTAGATCCTGTATTCATCAGATGAATGCCAGCATAGTTGGGAAGGGTGACAATAAGGTGCATTACAAATGTCTGACATTTTGTGGTCAGGAACGGGACTCCTGGAAGGTATGTTGCCTCCTCGGTGCCATGGTCCGGGATGTCGCCGATCGGGTTTACAAGATTCTGAAGGGGGAGGGTAAGTAGCCAGAAATCGTGGTACATATTGGCACCAATGATATAGCCAGGAAAGGGATTGAAAATCTGAAAAGTGACTATAAAGCGTTAGGTTGGAAGCTGAAGAGCAGGACGAGTAGAGTAGTGATCTCAGGTTTGCTACCGGTGCCACGAGATAGTGATATGAGGAACAGTCAGCGAATGCAGCTTAACAAGTGGCTGCGAGGCTGGTGCAGGAGGAAGGGCTTCAGATACCTAGACCATTGGGATACCTTCTGGGGAAGGTGGGACCTGAACTGGAGGGGCACAAATGTCCTGGATGGGAGATTTGCTTGTGTAATTCGGGAGTGTTTAAACTAGTTTGGCATGGGGGTGGGAATCAGAGCCACATATCTGAGAGGGGGTCAGTTGCAGATGGGTCAGTGATGTATTGAATCTATCAGGACGGTTTCTCATGCAATGAAACAAAGGGATCGGTTAAAGTGTGTCAGCTTTAATGCAAAGAGTGTCCAAAATAAGAGTGACGAACTTAGAGCATGGATCAGTACTTGGGGCTAAGATGTTGTGCCGATAACGGAGACGTGGGTTTCCTAGGGGCAGGCATAGTTGCTTGATGGTCCAGGATTTAGAATGTTTAAAAAGAACAGGGAGGGTGGAAAAAGAGGAGGGGGTGTAGCATTACTACAGAAACAAAGGTTGTTGAGAAAGGTTTGTCTACTGAGTCAGTATGGGTGGAAGGTAGGTACAGCAAGGGAACAGCCACCACACATTAGGGATTTTCTATAGACCACCTGATAGGAGTAGAGAGATTGAAGAACTCATAGGCGAGCAGATTCTGGAAAAATGCAGAAGTAGCAGGGTTGTTGTTATGGGTGATTTCAACTTTCCCAGTATCGACTGGAACCTCCTAAGTGCAGATGGATTCATTTTTGTCAGGTGTGTTCAGGAGGGTTTCCTTACTCAGTATGTAGACAGACTGACGAGAGGAGAGGCCATTTTGGATTAGGTGCTCAGCAACGAGCCAGGACAGGTGTCAGGTCTCGCGGTGGGAGAACACCTTGGTGATAGTGATCACGACTGCCTCACATTTAGCATAGCCTTGGAGAGTGAAAGGAGCAGTTACCGAGGGAAGATATTTTATTGGGGAAAAGGAAATTATGACGCTATCATACAGGAGTTGAGAAGTACAAACTGGGAGCAATTGTTCCACTGAAAGGGCACAGTAGACATGTGGAGACTATTTAAGGAGCAGTTGTTGAGAGTGATGCACAAATTTGTTCCTCTGAGACAGGTAAGAAGGGGTAAGATTAAGGAACCTTGGATGATGAGAACAGAGGAACTTCTCATCAAAAGGAAGAAGGCAGCTACGTAAGGTGGAGGAAGCAAGGATCTAGCATAGCATTAGAGAATTACAGGCTTGCTAGAAAGGAGCTCAGAAATGGACTGAGGAGAGCCAGGAGGGGGCACGAAAAAGGTTTGGCAAGAAGGATTAGGGAGAACCCGAAGGCATCTTACTCATAAGTGAGCAAGAAGAGAATGATCAGGGAGAAGGTAGGGCAGATCACGGATAGCGTAGGGAACTTGTGTGTGGAGTCTGAGCAAATAGGGAAAGCCCTAAATGTGCTTTTTGCTTTGGTTTTCATCAAGGAAAGGGAACTTGTTGTAAATAAAAACTTTAAGGAGCTGGGATACAGCCTTGACCAGATCAAGATTGATGAAGTTGATGTGCTGGAAACTTTGGAAAACATTAAGACTGTTAAGTCCCCAGGGCCAGCCAGATTTATCTTAGGCTGCTCTGGGAATCGAGAAAGGATATTTGCCTCTTCACTCTCCATGGGAGTCATACCAGAGGATTGGAAGAAGGCAAATGTTGTTCCTCTTTTCAAGAAGGGTAATAGGGAAATCCCTGGCAATTACAGACCAGTCAGTCTTACATCTGTGGTCAGCAAAGTTTTGGAAAGAATTCTGAGGGATAGGATTTATGACTGTTTGGCAAAGCATAGTGTGATTAAAGGCAGTCAGCATGGCTTTGTGAAGGGCATGTAATGCCTCACAAATCTTATTGAGTTCTTTGAGGAGGTGACAAGACAGGTCGACAAAGGTCGAGCAGTGGATGTGGTGTATATGGATTTTAGCAAGGCATTTGATAAAGTTCCCCATGGTAGGCTCATTCATAAAGTCAGGAAGTATGGGATACAGGGAGATTTGGCAATCTGGATTCAGATTTGGCTGGCTGACAGAAGGGAGAGAGTGATTGTAGATGGAAAGTATTCTGCCTGGAGGTCAGTGTTGAGTGGGATCCCACAGGGCTTTGTTCTTGGGCCTCGGCTCTTTGTAGTTTTTATAAATGACTTGGGTGAGGAGGTTGAGGGGTGGGTTAGTAAATTTGCAGATGACACAAGGGTTGGAGGTGTCGTCGATAGTACAGAGGGTTACTGCAGGCTGCAGCGTGACACAGACAGGATGGAGAGCTGGGCTGAGAAATGGCAGATGAAGTTCAACCTAAGTACATAGATCCCTCAAAGTTGCCACCCAAGTGGATAGGGTTGTTAAGAAAGCTTATGATGTTTTGGCATTCATTAACAGGGGAATCAAGTTTAAGAGCCACGAGGTTTTGCTACAGCTCTAATGCAACGAGGGGTATGTCGGGTTCCAAGAGATCAATTGTGTTCGGGGATTCTCTAGTCTGAGGTACAGACAGACGTTTCTGTGACCAGCAGCAAAAGCAGAATGGTGTGTTGCTTCCCTGGTGCCAGGATCAAGGATATCTCAGAGAGAGTACAGAATATTCTCACGGGGGAGAGGGGCCAGGAAGAGGTCATTGTCCACATTGGAACCAACAACATAGGAAGGGAAAAGGATAAGATTCTGAAGGGAGATTACAGAGAGTTAGGCAGAAATTTAAAAAGGAGGTCCTAGAGAGTAGTAATATCTGCATTACTCCCAGTGCTACGAGCTAGTGAGGGCAGGAATAGGAGGATAGAGCAGATGAATGCATGGCTGAGGAGATGGTGTATGGGAGAAGGATTCACATTTTTGGATCATTGTATTCTCTTCTGGGGTTCAAGTGACCTGTACAAGAAGGACAGATTGCACCTAAATTGGAAGGGGACTAATATACTGGCAGGGAAATTTGCTAGAGCTGCTCAGAAGGATTTAAACTAGTAAGGTGGGGGGTGGGGAAAGGGAGATAGTGAGGAAAGAGATCAATCTGAGACTGGTACAGTTGAGAACAGAAGCGAGTCAAACAGTCAAGGCAGGCAGGGACAAGGTAGGACTAATAAATTAAAGTGCATTTATTTCAATGCAAGGGGCCTCACAGGGAAGGCAGATGAACTCAGGGCATGGTTAGGAACATGGGACTGGGATCTCATAGCAATTACATAAACATGGCTTAGGGATGGACAGGACTGGCAGCTTAATGTTCCAGGATACAACTGCTACAGGAAGGACAGAAAGGGAGGCAAGAAAGGAGGGGAGGAGGTGGCATTTTTGATGAGGGATAGCATTACAGCTGTGGTGAGAGAGGATATTCCCGGAAATACATCCAGGGAGGTTATTTGGGTGGAACTGAGAAGTAAGAAAGGGAGATCACCTTATTATAGATCCCCTAATAGTCAGAGGGAAATTGAGAAACAAACTTGTAAGGAGATCTCAGTTATCCGTAAGAATAATAGGGTGGTTATGGTAGGGGATTTTAACTTTCCAAACAGACACTGAGACTGCCTTAAGTGTTAAGGGTAAAGATGGAGAGGAATTTGTTAAGTGTGTATAAGACAATTTTCTGATTCAGTATGTGGATGTACCTACGAGAGAAGGTGCAAAACTTGACCTACTCTTGGGAAATAAGGCAGGGCAGGTGACTGAGGTGTCAGTGGGGGAGCACTTTGGGGCCAACGACCATAATTCTATTAGTTTTAGAATAGTGATGGAAAAGGATAGACCAGATCTAAAAGTTGAAGTTCTAAATTGGAGAAAGGCCAATTTTGATGGTATTAGGCAAGAACTTTTGAAAGCTGATTGGGGGCAGTAAAGGGACGGCTAGAAAATGGGAAGCCTTCAGAAATGAGATAACGAGAATCCAGAGAAAGTATATTCCTGTTCGGGTGAAAGGAAAGGCTGGTAGGTATAGGGAATGCTGGATGACTAAAGAAATTGAGGGTTTGGTTAAAAAAAGGAAGCATACGTAAGGTACAGACAGGATAGATCGAGTGAATTCTTAGAAGAGTATAAAGGCAGTAGGAGTACACTTAAGAGGGAAATCAGGAGGGCAAAAGGGGGACATGAGATAGCTTTGGCAAATAGAATTAAGGAGAATCCAGAGTTTTTACAAATACATTAAGGACAAAAGGGTAATGAGGGAGAGAATAGGGTCCCTCAAAGATCAGCAAGGGGGCCTTTGTGTGGAGCTGCAGAAAATGGGGGAGATACTAAACGAGTATTTTGCATCAGTACTTACTGTGAAAAAGGACCTGGAAGGTATAGACTTTCAGGAAATAGACGGTGAATCTTGCAAAATGTCCATATTAGAGAGAAGTGCTGGATGTCTTGAAACAGGTAAAGGTGAATAAATCCCCAGGATCTGATCAGGTGTCCCCTAGAACTCTGTGGGAAGCTAGAGAAGTGATTGCTGGAACTCTTGCTCAGATATTTGTACCATCGATATTCACAGGTGAGGTGCCAGAAGACTGGAGGTTTGCTAACGTGGTGCCACTGTTTAAGAAGGTTGGTAAGGACATGCCAGGGAAGTATAGACCAGTGAGCCTGATGCAGGTGGTGGGCAAGCTGTTGGAGGGAATCCTGAGGGACAGGATGTACATGTATTTGGAAAGGCAAGGACTGATTAAGCATAGTCAACATGGCTTTGTGTGTGGGAAATCATGTCTCACAAACTTGATTGAGTTTTTTGAGGAAGAGAATTGATGAGGGCAGAGTGGTAGATGTGATCTATATGGACTTCAGTAAGGCATTCAACAAGGTTCCCCATGGGAGATTGATTAGCAAGGTTAGATCTCACGAAATACAGGGAGAACTAGCCATTTGGATACAGAACTGGCTCAAAGATAGAAGACAGAGGGTGGTGGTGGAGGGTTGTTTTTCAGACTGGAGGCCTGTGACCAGTGGAGTGCCACAAGGATCGGTGCTGGGTCCTTTACTTTTTGTCATTTACATAAATGATTTGGATGCGAGCATAAGAGGTACAGTTAGTAAGTTTGCAGATGACACCAAAATTGGAGGTGTAGTGGACAACGAAGAGGGTTAGAGCTGAAAATGTGTTTGCTGGAAAAGCGCAGCAGGTCAGGCAGCATTCAAGGAGCAAGAGAATCGATGTATCGGGCATGAGCCCTTCTTCAATGAAGAGGGTTACCCCAGATTACAACAGGATCTTGACCAGATGGGCCAATGGGCTGAGAGTTTAATTCAGATAAATATGAGGTGCTGCATTTTGGGAAAGCAAGTCTTAGCAGGACTTATACACTTATTGGTAAGGTCCTAGGGAGTGTTGCTGAACAAAGAGACCTTGGAGTGCAGGTTCACAGCTCCTTGAAAGTGGAGTCACAGGTAGATAGGATAGTGAAGAAGGCGTTTGGCATGCTTTCCTTTATTGGTCAGAGTACTGAGTACAGGGGTTGGGAGGTCATGTTGCAGCTGTGCAAGACATTGGCTAGGTCACTGTTGGAATATTGCGTGCAATTCTGGTCACCTTCCTATCAGAAAGATGTTGTCAAACTTAAAAGAGTTTAGAAAAGATTTACAAGGATGTTGCCAGGGTTGGACGATTTGAGCTGTAGGGAGAGATTGAACAGGCTAGGGCTGTTTTCCCTGGAGCATTGGAGGCTGAGGGGAGACCTTATAGAGGTTTACAAAAGCATGAGGGTCATAGTTGGGATAAATAGACATAGTCTTTTCCCTGGGATGGGGGAGTCCAGAACTAGAGGGTGTAGGTTTAGGGTGAGAGGTAAAAGATATAAAAGAGACCTACGTTTTCACACAGAGGGTGGTGCGTGCATGGAATGAGCTCCCAGAGGAGGTGATGGAGGCTGGTACAATTGCAAATTTTAGTGGCATTTGGATGGGTATATGAATAGGAAGGGTTTGGAGGGATACGGGCCAGGTGCTGGCAGGTGGGACTAGATTGGGTTGGGATATCTGGTTGGCATGGACGGGTTGGACCAAAGGGTCTGTTTCCATGCTGTACATCTCTATGACTCTACAATTTCCTGGTGAGACCGCACTTGGAATATTGTGTCCAGTTCTGGTCGCCTTACTATAGGAAAGATACAGAGGCTTTGGAGAGGGTGCAAAGAAGGTTTTCCAGGATGCTGCCTGAACTGAAGGGCTTGCCTTATGGAGAAAGGTTGAATAAGCTTGGAGTTTTCTCTCTGGAGAGAAGGAGGAAGAGAGGAGACCTGATCAATATAATAAGAGGAATAGATAGGGTCAATAACCAGAGACTTTTCCCCAGGGCAGGATTGACTGGTACGAGGGGTTATAGTTTTAAGATATTAGGAGAAAGGTATAGAGGAGACATCAGAACTATGTTCTTTACACAGACAGTTGTGAATGCATGGAATGCATTGCCAGCTGTGGTGGAAGCAGAGTCATTGGGGACATTTAAGCAACTGCTGGACATGCACATGGATAGCAGTAAGTTGAGGGGTGCGTTGGTTAAGTTACTATGTTTTACATTAGGATTAACCTCGGCACAACATCGTGGGCCAAATGGCCTGTTCTGTGCTGTACTTTTCCATGTTCTATCCATTTGAAGATGTGTTGAGAATTGGGTAAGCTGACTAAGACAGCACATATCACATAAGGAATGGAGTGAGTGTCACTGAACAAGTGAATTTAAATGGAATAATAGGTGTGAGGAGTGAGGTAATATGGAAGAAATTTGTTAAGACAGATGGAGGTGCTGGTTCCACAGCAGGTTGCAGATCACTAGATTCCTATTCTAGTTAGGTCATTAAAAACACTTCTTGTACTTAGCGAGTTTTGAGAAGATTTGTAGCTCAGGTTGAGGTTTTGGATGTAGGTTTGCTCGCTGAGCTTTCATTACCTTACTAAGTAACATCTTCAGTGGACCTCATGCGAAGCAATGCTGAAACTTCCTGCTTTCTATTTATATGTTTGGGTTTCTTTGGGTTGGTGATGTCATTTCCTTTGGTGGTGTCATTTCTTGTGGTGAAGTCACTTCCTGTTCCTTTTCTCAGGGGTGGTAGATGGAGTCTAACTCGATGCGTTTGTTGATAGAGTTCTGATTGGAATGCCATGCTTCTAGGAATTCTCATGCATGTCTTTGTTTGGCTTGTCCTAGGATGGATGTATTGTCCCAGTCAAAGTGGTGTCCTTCCTCATCCGTATGGAACTACGCAGAGCAGAGGAAATCACCTATACCGGGTGTTCAAAAAGAATGGGTACCCAATGAACACAGTCCGCCGATTTCTCAGCAACAAACCCAAACAAGCAGACAAAACACATCCAGAAACCGTAGCCACTCTCCCCTACATCAAAGACATCTCGGAAGTGACTGGCAGACTACTCAGACCCCTTGGCATCATGATGGCCCACAAACCCACCAACACACTAAAACAGCAGCTATTGAACTTGAAAGACCCTATACAGACAATGAGCAAAACTAACGTCATTTACAAAATACCATGCAAGGACTGTAACAAACAATACATTGGACAAACAGGCAGAAAACTAGCCATCAGGATGCATGAACACAACTAGCCACAAAAAGACATGACCCTCTCTCACTAGTATCCTCACCTATGGATAAGGGAGGACACCACTTCAACTGGGACAATACATCCATCCTAGGACAAGCCAAATAGAGACATGGAAATGAACCTTTCAGCTCAGCGAGCAAACCTACATCCAAAACGTCTTGTGCTGGATCTATGATTTTACCACAACAGGTTTACTCGTTACTCAACCGTGACTTCTAAGGTAGCTGAATCTTTCCTTATTATTGAAAACAGTGTCTCTTTTCTTACCCTTGCTGCATCCAGCTCTATAGCAGACACCTTCTTTAAAAAGGGACACCTATTGCATTTTCCATTTCTAATTCTAATTATGTTATATAATTTACTACATCCTTTAAATTCAATTTATACTTCAAGGACTCAAGTTAAAATTGGACCACTTGTGCATCTTGAATAAATAGAATTGGGAAGGCATGTGCAAGAATAAAAGAACCGATGGGAGCATATTCACATACCTTTGAAGATGACATGACAAATTGATAAGGCTGCTAAGAAATTATTTAGAATACTTGCCTTAAATAAGAATAAGTCAGAAGATGAGAGTGAAGAGACTTTGCAGGAGTGAAACAGAATGAGTAATTGGGAATCTGGGGCAAATGGGAATTCAATTAATAATTATTTTGCAATTAATAATTATTTAATTATCAAATACAAATCAGAATGGTGCAGTGGCTTAGTGATCAGCACTATTGACTCACAGGATCAGGGACTTGGGTTCAATTCTAGCCTCGGACTACTGCCTGTGTGGAGTTTGCATGTTCTCCCTCTGTCTGCACTGATTTTCTCCAGATGCTCTGGTTTCCTCCCACAGTCAAAAGATCTGCAGGTTAGTTGGAGTTGGTTGTGCTATCCAGGGTTGTAGAGACTATGTGGATTAGCCATGGAAAATGCAGTGATAGGGTAGGATGGGGAGCTGAATGTTGTCTATGTTTTTGCTTTGGTTAACCTATTTACATAATTTCCTCTAAAATTCAGTATATTTCAGATTCAGGTTCCTTAATTTGTGTGTTTTTTTAATCCTTCAGTTTCCCAGATTACTTCGCCCAATAGCAGTAAAATAACACCATACATGGACTCAAACATTTTCAGCTCTCTTCATCCGTATCCATTGAGGATACTTCTTCAATATGTTCCCAGCCTTCCCAATTTTATAAATGATTGCATCATTGAATGATAACTTCCTTCAAATGCAGGTAGCCCCTTTTGAGCTACAATATACATGGTTTTAAACAATACAGCTCTAACGTTCATGAGGCTTTATCTTCAGCCTATGCTAGGAGAAAGTGAGGACTGCAGATGCTGGAGATCAGAGCTGAAAAATGTGTTGCTGGAAAAGCGCAGCAGGTCAGGCAGCATCCAAGGAGCAGAAGAATCGACGTTTCGGGCATAAGCCCTTCTTCAGGAATGAGGAAGGTGTGCCAAGCAGGCTAAGATAAAAGGATGGGAGGAGGGACTTGGGGGAGGGGCATTGGGAATGCGATAGGTGGAAGGAGGTTAAGGTGAGGGTGATAGGCCGGAGAGGGGGTGGGGGC
>NC_057719.1:15949745-15963193 GCF_004010195.1 Chiloscyllium plagiosum
CTTGCGGTTGCAGAGGAAGGTGCCGGGAGTGGAGGTTGGGTTGGTGGGGGGTGTGGACCTGACGAGGGAGTCGCGGAGGGAGTGGTCTTTCCGGAACGCTGATAGGGGAGGGGAGGGAAATATATCCCTGGTGATGGTGCCTATTTGGAGGTGGCGGAAATGACAAAGGATGATACGATGTATCAGCTTATGCTTCCTGCCTTTTATTTTTCCGAGGGTTCCCTTATTACAATCTCTTACACCATCTGAGTTTTAGCTCAGCCTTGTTTCACATATACTTACTGTATGTGATCTGTATGTAACTACACTGACACATTACAATTTCACCTCCTGGTTTAGTCATACAAACACTCCTGTATGTCGTCTGATGGGCTCTTTCACTCAGTTCACTATTACTCCTCCCAGAATACATATTCTTTCATTTCTGTAACATTTTGATATAATAAGCAATCTCACTTTCTATTTTGATTGTAATTTTTCTTGTATCCCTTTCATAATGCTACTTTCATTGTTTTAAAGTCAGTTTCTCTTTAGATTTTATGTCAGTATATTATTGTTTAAACTATATTTTTGTGCTCTTCCAAGGCACACTAATCCTTTTAGCAAGTAGGTGTACATGTCTGAGGCCCAGTCTTCAGTGCATGTTTTTGTACCATCTAATGTTTGTTTCCTTCGAGGTAACATTCACTTTTGTACACTTACATCAGTGTCCCAAGACCATGTCACACATTCTTGACTCTCACATGATCTTATCAAATGATCTATGAGGTTTACCTCTCTCTCTATGTATGGTCACGATGCCTCAGGTAGTGGCTTGATCACCAATTCAATCTTTCTTAAAAGAAAAGACAAGGACACAAACATCACCACGAGAAAGCTTTCAGTTTGGTGATCTCATCTAAACTTCCTCTTCATTAAAATGCTTTTTAACCTCAATTGACATTTCAAATGAATATTCTTTTTTTTTCTTCTGCCACCAGTTTCCAACTTTAATTACTTTGTCTATCAATTTTCTAATTTAACTATTACCACCATATCTACTTCCAGAGATCTGTAAAGATTTGTAGTGCATGGTACATAATCTTATAATATTTTAAAACAGAAGTCAGACATTTCTGTTTGATTCAGGCACAACATACTTCGCTTGTTCTTTCTCTGAGATGACTCATCTTTTTTAAAAAGTTACTTGATAACTCATTCTAGATATTTGATATATCCCTATGTAAATTTGCCCAAATTCAATGTTGTGTTTACTCCCTCAAAGTCACTAACCATTTTTATATGGCTTGAAACCACTGAGACTGTGTGCATGCACTTTATCATTCCCCTGAATCTCCTTAAATTTTCAGGTGACTATTCCATTTGCAGTAAATGTTTTAGAATACCAGGACATGTGAGTCTTAGTATAGCTTTTGTCATGACATACTTAAGTTTACCCAATCCCAGTGGTTTTGAGATACCTGACACTCAATACATTTGATGTTTCCACAATACTTCCCCAACACTGAAATATGTTATTGATGAATGGCTTGATAGGTTGAGGGTGCCTCATCCATCACTGTCTGCAAATGGGTTCAGCCTTCGGTGTCTCCAACTTCTAAAAAAAAACAAACAAGCTCCATCCATTCCATATCGAGCAGAATGTGTTAATTAGTGTTAAGCTTGTATGGATTCTGAAAGAAAAAGGGGTGATGCATCAAATCCTGCACATAATTACATCATCTGTCTCTCCTCCTGTGAGGAAAATAAGTGAATATACTTTTAAGGAAAGGAAAACCCTCCCAATTTGTTAAATTTGCCTTTCCCGAACTCCTTACCCAGAGGGAGTTGCATTTTCAACACTTCAATGTCTTTATCATTTGGATTTTAACAATGAGTCAATCTTAACATCCAGAATTAAAGATTCACTCATGTTAAAACAGTATTTGGAAATTCCAAACATTGTAATTTCTGGAATTAAAATTTTCCATCTCCAAACACTACACCGAGCCAACCCCAAAGGTTTTTTTTTTACCAAGCTTTACAAACTAAATTTTTAAATCAACGTTTTGCGTATATTTGCTTTACCATTGGTTTCTTAAAAGAATATTACATTAACTACCCATGTCCCACACTGATACAGCCACACTACAAACTTTAAAAAAATCCATACATTCCCAAAACATAAACTAACTTAAAAGTATCCCCAGATCTCGAACAAAACTCACAAATTGTACAAGATGATTTTGAAAGTATTCTGAATGACATTTTAAGGCCTTTCCAACATTGTTCACTAAAAAATATATGGGCTTGAGCAGCTTGATTTTTGTACATTGATTTGCACTGTTTCTCAGAATGGAGACCTTTCCTAAATGAGCTGTACCAGTGCCAGATTGAATCGCTTCTAATCTACATTTGCAACAGATCAGTCGCTGGTTGTCTTATTTGAAAATATTCCCTTATATCCTGTAGCTCTTTTGATATTTGTTTCGTTTTTCAGTTTTGTAATTCCACTGTGTTCTAATCGATGCCAAAAGTGCAGAGTTTTCAATCTCTGATGCAATACATCATTTTTAAGGTTACCATTTATCACTGTATCAGAAATCTTTCTCAGCCATCCTTTGTTTTGCCCTGATTGGATAGATTCCATTAGAGAACTGTATAAGCACTCATCTTTCTGTACAAACATCTGAACAATAGGTTTAAATTTCCTGACAGACCCGAACATGTTGGTATCGAGTCTGTGAGAAAAGGTGAAGGTTCTGACTGCGTCACAAATGCTGTTTCAGTAACTGATGAGGTAATTGGGTGATCTCATTGAGCACTGGAAATCACGACATCTTTCATAAAGGGTAAATACATTTTACTTTGTGGAGTCTGCCTATTTGCAGTGGGACTTTTTTTGTCAATAGAAAAGGCATCCTTTGTGAGTAATCGGGAAGGCTGTGATTGGGATTTAACTTTTTTGAATGAGTTGTTTTGATTCGATACGACTTTAATCAATGCATTTTGACTTGGAACAGTTTCAGTTTCCTTATATACTACCATTTTTTCAGCATTTCCCGTGTTGGAGTGGAGTACGAACCATGTCTTCTATCGGTTTTCTTTTCCTCCCTCCACATCGGATTTGACCTCTCTTACTCCCTTACGCTTTGGAAAGCAATGCGTCTTTCACATATTGTACATGGCACCAGTAGGTATTCTGTCTATCCTATTCTTTTCTATTCCTGCTTTTAATAATGCTGTGTTGTTATCTTTTGTTTCACCTTCGAACCACCCCATCTCTAACTTGTTCCTGTTTGTTGCTTGCTTGGGTGGGCCTCACTCTTCGCTTACTAGCCTCGACATTCTCTAACTGTCCTAACAGCAAACATACCTGCCCCCACTAACTGTCCGTGGGCTGGCCCTAATGGGACTAACAAGGCACCTCGCATTCAGCCCGGACCACTCCGCATTAGCCGGTTCCTCATTCTGGTTGTGAAGGCTTCCTGGTCTGTACTTTGAAACTGTGGAGAACACATACCCACTTGCGTAGCCAAATCCCTCAAATGTTTTATACCTTCTGGTATGTTCTCCCACTTTTCAACATCACTTCCCAATCTGTCGGGGGAGGGTACTTGTTTCCTACTGCTAGTGTCAGTGCAATTCACAACAATCCAGTATGCCCTACGTTTCTGAAAGCGCTATTCGCGTGTGGATCAATACTTAATGCTCCCAGATTCCCTTGCTGTAGGGCACTCAGCAAAACATGGGCGGCACCCTGGTCACATGACCAAGTCAACCTAGAGTCTAAGGTTTCACCAGACTTCTGCTTAAAACGCGACCCCAAATCCTGCAATTCTCTCGATATTCTCGAATTCTGTAGGTTTTGTCTTCCTACCTGTTTTGCCTTATTTGTTATTATGGGTCATACTATTAGTCCCTTCTCTGAGGATGACTTCAGAGGTGGAGCATCCTGCCCTTCTGTCCATTCTGATACTCTGAATCAGATGGATATCAAATGTCTCCATCCAACTGTTTGGGGTCCTATCATGAGGTTAATAACTTTTGCACTTTGACTAGGTCAATTGTCCAATTGCGCTGTTTTGCTTTCTTTTTTCTGTTGTACCATCACCAGACAGCAAACTATCTGGTTCTGCTTCTCCTCTGCCTGCTTAGCTCTTTCCTGCATTGTCTTAACTGTTTCTTTTAACTTTTTAAGTGATTTTTAACTTTGTACACCCCAGTCGAACACTGGCATCCCCAAATCTTAACTGTTTCTGTTAGGGTTGTGTTACACAGTTCTACCACCAGCAATGTGGCCTCAAGCATCCTGTTATTGGCCTGGCACTCTCCCAATTCGCTACACATAGAAACACAAAGCTGTTAACAATGTTCATCTCATTTGCGATATACTGTCCTTGCTTCTGGGGAACCCCGCTTCCTGCAAGCACTTGTGTATGGCAGCCTGCATGAATAACCCTTCTTACTTTCTTTTCCCGGTTATAACCATCCCCCATTCTTGTGAGAATCCTAATTGTGCTAACAAGTTAGCTACAGACTCGAATCCAGAGTCTGCCACATTTCATTCTTGAATACGGAAGGTCTCCAGAGCATCAGGTTGTCTTTCCCTGCTCTTAAATATTTTCCCGAATTCCATCCTAATCGCCAAAAATGTCTTGGATCACAGAGTGTATCCAAATGGTTCTTTTTGGATACAGATAAATATAGTTAAAAGAAGACTCAACTGCGGCAATTTACTTAAATATGGGTGTTCATTAAGTAATAATAATGAGTAATAAATGGAAAAGAAAGGAGAAAAAGCAACAAATCTCGTCCTTCTGCCTGTTGGGGACCCCTTGTTTGACGGCTGGTCTGGAGGCTTAGGGGTCATTCCCGGCACCATTTGCGATCCTGGTCGAAGGTGATCCAACTCTCAGAACGAAACTCTCTCCCTCTTCAGTTTAACAAACAGATAGTACAGAAACAACTAAAGAAGTCAAAACTGCTGGCTATTACAGAAAACATAGCTACTAAAGCCCATAAAGGAATGTTCACAGGACTCATTCAAGGTCATGTAGCTTGTCGAGTATTATCAACAATTTTAGCCCTTCACCCCATCCTCAACAATCTATTTGCCATGCAGCTGTCGAATATCATTATCAAATGTAGTCCTTCAGCCCATCCAGTGCATATGGATAGCAATATCATCCAGACAGCTGTTGAGATCCTGGTGGATGTTGGTCATGGTGCATTAGAAGATTTTGGGTGCTGAGGTAGTTTCAGAAGGAAGATGGTTAAATAGTATTAAGAAGAATAAAGAAAACAATATGCCTGAAGGGAGTAATGAATGTGATAAAGAATTTGGATTCCAATTCACAGCTGGTGATATCCAGAAGCCAAATGGTTTGCAAGCAATTAACAATGTTGTTCTCAACTAAATGAACTAGACAAAACAAATTATAAAACTTTTTGGACTATCATGAATACTATTCTAGGATCCTGACTGGAAAAAATCCAGTGCAGATTTTTTTTAATAAAAGATAATTTTAAGAGTGCAAAGTCAAGATTCTACTCTATACTGATCAGAGCCCTGCAATTACTAGAGTTTAAAACAATGTGATTGTGAATGCAATGTTGAAAGTTTAAAGAACAATGAACAGAAGTCACGTCTTAAAATCAAGTAAATGTTTTGGGTTTCATATAATTGAAAAATAACACTTAATAATGAGGCTTATTTTGCAAATGATAATGTTTCATTGCTGTTAGTTATGCATCATGTAATATGCTAATTATTAAAATGCTGATGATGTTAAGAACCTGCTGTATTGCAAACAAATATTTACCATTGTGATGGGGTGGAAGGGAATGAGTGTGACAACCTTTGATGTGGAAACTATGCAATAAGAAAAATTTGTAATCTCCAATTAAACTTAATTTCTCAGCTCCTTAATTAACATGGTATACTAGTTTAGAGATAGCTAAATAATTACCAACAAATCATTTATCAGCTTTCCCATGCTGTCACACTTATTTTCATTTTTTTCAAATTTACTCACACATGACTGTTCACTGCTGCTTTTGACTGTATTCTCTCAATGTTATTCTGTAGTACCATGTGCTTTATAATATGCTGGAAGCAAAGCCTTCTTAAAAATATGCATGATGCATGGTGGAGTCGCGCAAAGTCCAGCTTTATGGAGGGACATGAAACATCCACAGGACCCAAATTAAAAAAATGAAATGGGCCTAATTTTAGTTTTAGTTGTAATGCTGGACTCCTATTGAACAGCCCTAACCAATATGACAGCAACAACTCAATCACATAATGAGTTGTACCTGCTTCCTACCATACTGCACCCATTTGTGAATGTTTTATGCCTGTACAATAGCACAACACAAACCATCTTCTCGGGAGTAAGCTTGTAGAGCTATATAAATATTAAGGAAACTTGGTTTAAACTTTTGACCGATTAATATAATGGTATAGAGTCATCGATTTCTTAAATAGTCATCAACCAATGTTTTATCAAATTAGCAGTTAAAACTGATAGGAAAGTTACATTTTATAACTAACAAACACCTATTCCTAATATTAGTGCAGGTGGTGTAGCAGAGATAACAGAGGTTTACCAGAAACATTCCACTAGTCACTTTTTGGCCGTTGCTATTGTAAACATTGAATTGCCATTTGTTGCGGAACCTTTTCGAAGAAGGCTCTTTTCAAACAAACTGCTTATTGTGAGGAGAGAGAATGTATACCACCTTGAACTGTTGGATGTTGGTAAGCAACTCAATTAAAAAAAAAACTCAAGCTTATCTTAAACTTTTATTTCCATTCTGTTCCTGTGAACTATTCCTCAGTTGAGGTACCAAGCAAATAACTTGCTGTTTTGTCTCCATCAGCTTCCTCAATAAATGTGCGAGAATAATTTATCCTGTTATAATTTTCATGTCTGAAAATGACAGCTTTAGATGATAGCTTAATATATTGCAAAACTAGGAATGGATTCACTATGTCTTCCGTTATCAGTTTATTTAAAAATAATAAATTTACTGTGGGAATAAATGAAGTCCATATCGTTGCATACAGCTGGTAACTTGCTCTGTCATTAGCTTTAACCAAAAAAAAAGACCTTGCTATCAATTTCCCCAAGGGTTTGGAAAGAAATACGTTTCTTAACATTAAAGATATGCTACATCATTTTGTGAGGTACCGCCACCATGCCAACTGGGACAGATTTTAAAACAGACCTAGTGACTCAACACTGGGCATCCATGAAACACTCTGCTGTGCCACAGCTGCAGCACCAGTGTACTCCCAACACAAGCTGCAACCTCATGACTTGGCGTATCCCCACTCTGACAATACTGTCAGGCCAGGGGATCAATCTTGGTTCAAGAATGCAGGAGGGCAAGCCAGAAGCTGCATTCTTAAAAATGCATTTAGAAGGTTAAGGTATGATCTGATTAAAGTCTTTAAGACAATATAGGAAAAGACAGCAAAGATAAAGATAGGCTGTTTCCACTGGTTGGAGACTCTAAAACAAGGGGGGGCATAGTCTTAAAGATCAGGAGAGATGTTAGGAAGTATGAAACACAGTGGGGTGGGGGGTGGGGGAGGCAGATGTTTGGAATTCTCATCCAAAAATGGCAGTGGATGCAGGGTCTGTTGTTAATTTTAAATCTGGAATAGATTATTTTTGTTAAGCAAATACATTAAGGGATATGGGCCAAAAGTATTTGGAGTTAGGCCACAGATCTGCCATGATCTCGTTGAATGATGGAATGGACTCAAGAGATGGGATGATCTACTCCTATTCCTATGTTCCTATGAACAGCTTGCAGCAGGAAGAATACATTGAGTCTTCTGACACTGAATATTGTAACTACTGTTGATATATTTCTTCCCTATTTGCACATTTCCTCACTTCTCAGGGAGTGAAGTTCCTGAATTCATCCAGTCCATGTTTCACTAGAACTTGTTGTACACCATCATCACATCTTGGCCATATATGTAGCAAAATCTCTCCACTGTAATTTGCTGGAAGGTTCATCATCCACATATCTACCTTCTGCTCCTTGTCTTGTTTTACTTCAATCTTAGTACACTTGGTTGAGCCAACCTTGGTTCTGAAGGTGAATGTGATAAGAATGAACATTAACAAAAATTGTGTTAGTGGCTGAAGGCTTAGCCCATGTGTATTTTAGTTGGTGATTTATTCAATTGTGCCATACTGGATGGTGGCTGTATCTTGACTATGTATTGCATTGATTGGTTGAATTAATATTCGGAAACCCTGGACAAAGCACATGAAAATAGGTTCAAAGAATATGAAGTATCTACCTGCTTTTGATTTTGGGATGATAATCTGTTAGGAGAAAGTGAGGACTGCAGATGCTGGAGACCAGTGTTGAAAAATGTGGTGCTGGCAAAACACAGCAGGATAGGCAGCATCCGAGGAGCAGGAGAATCGACATTTCGGGCATAAGCCCTGAAGCCCTGCATGATAATTTGTTGCCATCTTTAAACCGAGTGGTACTCCTCTATGAAATTGCATGACGGCATCATATCCAGACAGACATACTATTATTGCTACGTCAATCTTCGATGAACAACATTACATTTAGTCATGGAAAATTATAAAGCATTTGTGTTTGGTGAAGTGGTAAACTTATAATTCATGGAATTTGGACATTATATTTCATTGAGGAAATTTGGAGCTTCTTGTCAAGAGGTTCAAGAAGTGTTATTAACTTCCAACAGTGGCCTTCTTCAATCTATTTGCATAAGTGAAGTTCCTCATTCGTGGAATCATTCTTGTAACTTACTTCTGCATTCTGTCCAATAATTCACATCTTTCTTATAATGTGGTACCCACAGCTATGCATATGAGTCCAAGGATAGAAAAGGTCAGAGTGGGCATAAGATGGTGAATTGAACAGATAGGCATCAGGAACATCAGGGTTATGACTGTGTACTGAAAGAAGATGTTCCACAAATCAGACAGTGACTTTTGCTCACACAGACCAGTCTGTGTGCAAAATCCTTTCTATTAACACTGAAGAATCTGTGCCAAAATTGAGAAATTAAGAAACTATGTGATATAGATATACTTTACTTTCAAACAATAGCTGAAACTCCTTCTTCTCCTGCTTTCCATACATTCTGGCTGATTAGAATGGAAGACAGGCCATACGTGGTGGCACAGTCGTGTGGGTAGCCCTCGCTTAAAGTTATGTTTCCATTGCTGGGAATTGATACTTTAAGTGGACCTTTAATTGAAGTACGGATTTCCATGGAAATCAAGATTAAAGATGGAATAGGTTCAGAGATTTTTTTTTGCCTGGAATAGGTTCAGACATTTTCTTATCTGAAATAACTGATATACTATTCTGTCCAAGTGCGTTTTTAGTTGAAATAACCTGCAAGTTGAAATGTTATCAAATATAACAGAAATAGTGCATGAATCCAAAAATACATCAAGGCTTAAGAATTGTGCCCTTCCCTTTGCAGCTTCTAGCTTGAAACTCCTCCCAATGTTGTTCTGAATCTTCAGTCAGAATGTTCCACAGAACAAGGATAAAATTATTTCCTTCGTTGGGAGAGGATAAGATTATAATTAATCTATTCAGAGATAAGACAGGAAGTGCCTATTTATATAAAGCCTGGAAATCTGGAACTCTTTTCTTAAAGTGGCTGTTGAGGCAAAATGAACTGAAATTTCAAAACTCAGATTGATCACATTACATTGGAGTCATAGAGTCCTACAGCATGGAGACAGGCCCTTTGGCCCAAACTGGTCCATACCGACCAAAATGTCCATCCACGCTAATACCATTTTCCTGCAGTTGGCCCACATCATTCTAAACCTTTCCTATCCACATGCCTTTTAAATGTTGTTAATGTACCCGCCTCAATCACTTCTGCTGGCAGCTCATTCCAAATGCATACCACCTTCTGTGTAAAAAAGGTACCCCTCAGGCTCCCTTTTATTCTTTCCCCTCGACCTGAAACTGATGCCCTCTAGTCCTCAATTCCCAAACCCTGGGAAAACGACCAAGAGCATTCACACTACCCATGCCTGTCGGTTATACAGTTCTATAAGATTCCCTCCTCAGTCTCCTACACTTTTAAAGAAAAAAGTCCTATCTTGTCAACCTCTCCCGAGAACTCAGACCACTGAGTCCTAGCAACACCTTTGTACATTTCTTCAGCACTCTTTCTAGTTTAGTAACATCCTTCCTTTCGCATGCTGACGAAAACTGAACATAATACTCCAAGTGCTGCCTCACCAACGTCCTGTACAACTTCCCAACTTCTATACTCAATGCCCTGACAGATGAAGGCCAGTGTGCCAATAGCCACCTTCACTGCCTTGTCTACCTGTGACTCCACTTTCAGAGAACCATGCACCTGAACTCTAAGGTTCGTATGTTCCACTACACTCCTCAAAGCCCTACCATTCACCATGAAACTCCTACCTTGAGTTGACATTCCAGGACCTCATACTTATCGATATTAAACTCCATTTTCCATTTCTCTGCCCACATCCCCAGTTATCAAGGTCCTGCTGCAATTTCTGATAATCTTCCTCATTGTCCATGATACTGCCTAGTTTAGTGACAATTTTTCTCTTGTTTTCATTATAATTTTTATTTGCAGTGGTGTTCATGAAAAGTGAAGTATTTACAAGTTAACAATAGAAACTTCATGAGTTTTATTGCAGGTTTTAAAATTTCATTCATAAGAAAGACTTCATGCTAAATATAATTATTTAATCTGACTGTACTGGTTAACATTGGAATAGATTTTATGAATTCAAATTCCTAATCTCAATGTATAGACATATCAAGAATGTTCATTCTGCTACAGATTTCTATCTTGCCTTGCTTCCAAAGTTTCTGCTTGCTCTTAGATTTTCAGTAATTGAACTGTGAGTAATGATATGGAAGATGTACAGATAATTTGGATAATCTATTTGTTTCAACAGATTATGGTTTTGAAGCTGATGATTTTGAGAAGACAGTGGTTGTTCCTGGATACAGTAGTTTTCTGATAGTTAGAGTAAATAGCAGCAATCTTGTCCTGGCATATGCTACAATGCCATTGCTAACTATTTACTATGTGTTAATTGAAGGAGAAAATTGGTTCCTTTATGACTTTAGCTCCCGAAATGGCACATGGAGAATTTATGAAAATGAATGTTACACCTGGATTGAGGCTGCCAACAATGTGCATCTGAATCCTTTTGTACTTTTGGATCTTAATGATACAGTCAACTTTGAATTCAAATTTACAACGAGGAAAGCAGGTTAGAAATTTTAGTGGAATTTGTCATATTTCCTAAAACACTGAAAAATGAAATTAAAAGTTACCGAACTCCAGCTGTGTTCAGCCATTTATATTTTTTCTTTTCCTTTGATATCTATCTTGATAAATTTGTTGCATTTTAAACAACATTGAAAACAGATAACAACCTACATGTGTAAGAAAATTCATTGTGAAAGTGCCATGTTTTACAATGCAGTATTTCTTATATATAATGTAATTATTTTCATTGATAAATGTCCATGTAACATTAGCAGTTAAGAAGATAATCATGCTACCATTGGTCTGAGCAGGATGTGACTGCAGCTTTCCCAACATACTGAATTTAGAGAGTGGAAGGAAGGTAGCTTCTTTAAATAAATAATTTTTTTGTGTGAATGGGCAAAAGTTAGCAGCAGATTTCTAATGTCTACCTGGGAGTGAAGGTTATTCCTCTGATCTTAATAGTCTCCTGTGTGGTACATCAATATGATTTTATGTTTAAATGTTGGTTATTAAAGTAATTTTTACTATAGAATTTTAACTATTACTGTGAAGTTATTTATTTAGAATCAAAGAGCTGTAGAATCATCACCACACAGAAAGAGACTATTTGACACGTCATTTCTATGCCAGTTCTCTACAAAAGTAGCTCAGAAATTGAATATCAAGTAGGTTTTTGTTGCTGTCGAACAGTGAAGATTATACTAATCAACTGCAAATCAACATAGATAGGCTAGCAAGGCAATGAAGTAGCAGATGGAATTTAATGCAGAAAAATATGTCAGGTGAGGCATTTGGTTCAAGGGATAGAAAGAGGCAGATTAGACTTAATGACACAATTCTAAAGAATAAGCAGGGACAGAAGGACCAGGACATTCACGCTTTTAAGATCTTTGAAGTTGGAAGAGCAGCTTGTTGGAGTAATTATCAATGGTTCAAAGAGGAGTGTAGGGAAGCATGTCAGGAATAATACCAGGCCTACCTAAAAATGAGGCATCATCCTGCTGAAGCTGTAATGCAGGACAATGTATATACTAAACAGCAGAGGAGCAGCTGATGGACAGAGCTAAGTAATTCCACAGGCAAAGGATCAGACCTAGATGAGATGGTGGCTTGGTAGTAATGCCATTGGAGCTAACAGCAAGAGGCCCAGACAATGCCTCAGGTGCCACATGAACAAATCCCACAACAACAAATGGTGGGTTTTACGTTCATTTAATTAATACAAAGACTGAATCTTGAGTTGGAAGCTAGTTTCAGGATCGCATTTATGTTTTCTTCAATGAATTATTTTTATAATGTCCTTCAGAGAAGGGAATTTGCTACCCTAACCAGGTCTAGCCTACATGTGACTCTAGACCGTTGACAATGTGGTTGACTTTTAACAACCTTCTGAAATAGTCGAGAGTGTGATGCTGGAAAAGCAGAGCCAGTCAGGCAGCATCCAAGCAGCAGGAGAATCGACATTTCGGGCATAAGCCCTTCATCAGGAAGCCCAAAACGTCGATTCTCCTGCTCCTCGGATGTTGTCTGACTGGTTGTGCTTTTCCAGCATCACATTCTCAACTCTGATCTCTGGCATCTGCAGTCCTCAGTTTCTCCCAGCCCTCTGAAATAACCCAATAAACTACTCAGTTGTAGCAAGCTGTTGTAAAATCATACCTATACTGACACAATAGCAGCTACTAGGTCAGCTGGGCATTGCAGGGGGCAGAGTGTATTATTATCCCGGTAATGATTTGTTTTTATTTAGATAGGTTTCTGTTGACCTTTTGTTTTAGTGTCCCACCAGTATTTATTCAATCTGTTCAATGTCTATTTAGAAAAAGCAGTACAATAGTCGTACCAAATGGATTTCAGCAGTTCAAGATGGTGACTATCACTTTCTTCAAGTAACTTGGTAGAATTTCACTCTCATCTTCTGGCAGCAGTGGCATTGAGGCAGCTGCTTCTATCATAGAACATAGAACATAGAAGAATACAGCGCAGTACAGGCCCTTCGGCCCTCGATGTTGCGCCGATCCAAACCCACCTAACCTACACTAGCCCACTATCCTCCATATGCCTATCCAATGCCCGCTTAAATGCCCATAATGAGGGAGAGTCCACCACTGCTACTGAACATAGAGAACATAGAACAATACAGCACAGAACAGGCCCTTCGGCCCACGATGTT
>NC_057719.1:15966199-15995419 GCF_004010195.1 Chiloscyllium plagiosum
CATCCTGTTTATAGAGGTCCCATCTTCCCCAGAAAGAACCCCAGTTATCCACATACCGGAATCCCTCCCTCCTGCACCATCCCTGTAGCCACGCATTTAACTGTTCTCTCTCCCTATTCCTTGACTCTCTATCACGTGGCACGGATAACAAACCAGAGACAACAACTCTGTTCATCTCTGATACAGAGGACTCACCAATGTTTGATGGAGATGGTGAGTCCACAGGTTCCTGCACCATTTCTGACGATTCCAAGGGGCAGAGAAAGTTTTGTTCCTGCACCATTTGAGAATTTGCGGCTTTCATGTAGTCCATATATTTATTTCATTTGGTTGTACTTACCTGAACTTTATACGTTGCTGGTGCGGACTTCACATTAATCATGCCTGTTACCCATTTCTGTGATTCTTACTCCAAATTTCTTTCCCTGTTACAAAATGTCTCTCTCACTTGGTGCAGGGTCTTGGGAGGGGCATTAGAGTTCCCAATGCTGTTTCACGCCTCACCTCCCATTGACAGTTTGATATCTAGTGAGGCTGTAAGTTGTTTTCTCAATCCAGCCTTCAGTTTTTGGACTACTCTTTTTGCCAGACTATTAGATGATGGGTGGTATGGTCCTAATATGTTGAATCCCATTTGACTTTAAGAAATAACCAAAGTCCATGCTGGTATATGATGTGTTGTAAAAGATGCATGCAATGTTTCTTTCATCATCCCAATGTTTGATGAATGGACTGGATGCATGGCCAACCACTTTGCCTAGGCATCTAAAATGACTAAGAACATTGAACCTATGAAAGGGCCTATATTGTCGACATGCAACAGAATCTGGATAGGCTGGGACTTTTACACTGGAGAGTTGAAAGTTGAGGGGTGACCTTACAGGGGTTTGTAAAATAATGAGAGGTAAAGATAAGGTGAATGGCAGGTGGGGGATTTAGATTACTTACAGTGTGGAAACAGGCCCTTTGGCCCAACAAGTCCACACTGAAGAGCAACCACCCAGACCCATTCCCTTACATTTACCCCTTCACCTAACACTACAGGCAATTTAGCATGGCCAATTCACCTGACCTGCACATCTTTGGACTGTGGGAGGAAACCGGAGCACCCGGAGGAAACCCACGCAGACACGGGGAGAATGTGCAAACTCCACACAGACAGTTGCCCGAGGCAGGAATTGAACCCGGGTCCCTGGCGCTGTGTGGCAGCAATGCTAACTGCTGTGCCACCGTGCTGCCCTTGGGTGGGAGATTTCAAGACATATTTTAAGGGTGAGTGGAAAAAGATGTTTAAAAGACATGGGAGGTAATTTTTTTTATACAGAGAAAGGTTCTTATGTGGAATGAACTTCTAGAGGAAATGGTGGATGCAGCTACAGTTACAACGTTTAAAAAATATTGAAATAAGTACATGAAAAGGAACTGTTTGGAGGGACATGGGACAAGTGCAGGCAGATTAGTTTAAAGTTATGGTTGATATGGACTGGTCAGGCCAAAAGGTTTGTTTCAATGCTTTATGACTCTATGATCGGGTCTTGGTTCTGAATTTCCATGAGGTCAGGCCAGTGAGAGGCTGAAGACTTCTGATCTCTCTGTGCATGCAGTTCCAGCATCGGCAAGGTAACTGGGTATATCCGAAGTGGTCCTGGGCACTACTCTCATTCACATGCTCTCTGGGGATCAGGTCTCTCCGATGTCAGGTCACAGTGGGATCAGGTCCTGTTCCCACGCTGGTTGGGCCTCTGTTCCAGGTTTCCACGAGGAGGTCGGGCTTGTGAGAAGCCAGTAGGCCCTTGATTCCTGTAGACTTACAGTTGCAGTGTTAATAGTTGGGCCTCATCAATCAGAGTATCTTCAAACATAAAAGTAGATTTAGGAGAACATTGTTAAAAAATTGAAAGCTAGAGCTTATCTATGAGATCCTTTTCAAGCCTAACCATTTTTTTAGGAGTTGATGCAAAGGTACCAAGATGAACTTTTCACAATAATTTACCAACCCAAGAAATGACCTAAGCTCCTGGACGGATGTGGGAGCCAGGGTACCTTTGATCACCTTCTTCCAATGGATATAGCCCGGTTGACTCTGTAGCCCAACATGCAAGGTGGCCTAATCTCCTTCGATAGTCCTGAGATGTTCCTGAAAGTATCCAGGTATTTATTTAGGACTTTTCAAATTGAAAAATGTTGAGCCAATCTAGGTGAATCTCTCACAACCATTAAATTTGGGGCTAAGCCTTTTACTATAATCAATGGTAACTGAACCATAAGAGACCGGAACTAAAGTTGTACCCGTCATCTGTAAAGGTTCCCCAGGACATATTCCCAGTCTAGGTGAGGTGTTGCACAAAGTTAAGGGCTGGTCTCCAGAGAAAATTTATTTTAATTTATTAGTTTTTGTTTTAAATTTGGTTCTGCAATCAAGTGGTATTCCCTTCATTCACAGGAACTAACGAAGGTGTCCACTTCCATTGGAATACCCTGCAACTTGTATTCTTCACTTTCTGCATTTTCCAATGATAAAGCCTGATGTAGCGCCTGTCTGAGGTCCACTTAGCCTTTGGCTAGCAGGCGTTTTTGCATTGTTACATCATTATAATCCACGTCATCACCACTAAAGTAACTCCACAAGGCCAGTATCCCATCACAAAGTCCCCCTTTATTTATATACGGGCGGTCCTTGACTTTTAACACTGCGTCATACAGAGTCACGCACCAGAGTGCAAGTATCTCTGACAGGTAGCCTTTTTTTAATTTTATTAAACAATTACAAAACATTTTACAAAACAGTTTACCAAAAAACAGTTAACATTTACAGCTGTATACAAGAGACAGCAATTTAACAAGGGAGAGGAGCAGCAAAACCAGGCCCCAAACCCTACTGTTCAATCAGTTTACAAGGAAATGAGGACAAACCCCAAATCCCAGTTTCAAGCATGACAAGACAGCAACAATGACATTTGTACATAAAAAGATAATCCAGTTACATAAAAAACCGTGCAAGGCAGCCTTTTTTTCCCTTTTTTTCTTTTCTGTTAACCCCCACACTACCGCTTAACTGTGGTAGTGCTTATTTTTTTCCCCAGCACCCATGTTGTGTGTGTTCAGGTGTGAGACACAGTGAAAGAAACAAGGTGCAAAAATCTTTATTCAGTTTCCACCACCAGGAAGAAAGGAAACACCCGAGTAGCCAGTGACAAGCAGTGCCCTTCACATCAAAGGGCAATGCTGTGTGATCAAACAGTGAAGGAAGGCAGCCTTTTTATATGTCAGCCAGGGCTCCCTAATTGGACCAGATTTATAGCCCCAAGAAGGAAACATATGTTCTATGAGGTCCAGCTGGCTGACCTTGTTAAGATCACTTCAAGGATGATCAATCTCCTCTCCTCCTATGGTTCCCAGCATCAAAGGGATCCACTGTCAACCAACTTTATTAATTACAAATGATATCAGCAAACAGCTGAAGGTTGTGAAGACAGCAAATATGGGCCCTAATAACATGTCAACTATAGTACTGAAGCCTTGAGCTCCAGAACTGACCACACTCCTGTTCTAATACAGCTACAACACTGATTACAACACAAGCAATGTGTAAAATTGTACTTGTGTAATTATGTGTAATTATGTCAGTAAATACATTCTAGACATTGATAGTCAAATCATTACAAGCTCAATCATCAGCAAGGTGATGGAAGGTATCTTGACAATATTTACATAGCAATATTAAAACTCACTGAAAATGAGTTTGGAGTTTTGGATTTTGAGTCCTGTCCTCATTATGGTCTTTGTCAAAGAGTTGAATTCCAGGGGTGAGATGAGACTAACATAAGGGCAGTATTTGATTGAATGTTGAATCAAGGAGATCCAGCAAATTGAAGTCAATGGAAATCAGAGGAAAACATTCCACTGTTTGGGGTCATATCTGCCTCTAATGTAGATAATTGTGGCTATTTGTTTCAGCCCTGAAACATCACAATAAGAGTTCGATAGGTAGTATTCTAAGATATTCAACTGCTCCATTGATTACGTTTTCTTTTGTACTTGCATGCAAAAATACCTGGGCAACATTTAAGCTTGAATTAATGATTGGCAAGTAACAATTGTGCCACACAATTTTAGGCAATGATTATTTTCATCAAGAGAAAGATACTGTTAGGGGCTGGGTAGCCTTTAAGGGGAGTATAACAACAGCAGCCTGGTCTGTGGCACAACTGACTCTGCTATAGAGCAGGGTCAGGCAAAGTTAAAATGAGTGAGTGTAGTAGGAGACCCATGAGTTACGGGCACAGACAGGCCTTTCTGTGGCCACATTTGAGACATCAGGATGGTATGTTACCTCCCCGGTGCTGGGGGGTCAAGGACATTTCTGAGCATGAAATTCTTAAGGGAATGCGTGAGCAGTCAAAGGCCATTCTGCACAATGATATAGGTAGAAAGAGGAATGAGGTCCTGCATGTGTGACTACAGGCAGTTAGGAAAGAGGCTGAAAAGCAAGATTACTATCAGTGACATGAGCTAGTGAGACGAGGAATATAAAGATACAACAAATGTATACATGGCTAAGAACTTGGTACAAGGGGCAAGATTTCATGTTTTTGAATATTAGGACCTCTTCTGGGGCAGGGGTGACCATACAAGAGGGATGAGTTGCACCTAAACTGGAAGAGAACCTTCATAGAGAGGTTTGCTAGTGCTGCTTGGGGTGGTTTAAATTAGACTTGCAGGGGGCAAGGAACCAGAGCAGCAGTTGGCAAGTGGAGGGATTGAGAGGAATATAGATGTTAGGACCAAATATTCTGAAAGGAAGGACAGGCAGAGACAGGTAAATGAACACTATGCGATTGATAGGCTGAAGTGTGTTTATTTCAACGCAAAGAACATTAGGGTAAGACAAATGAGCTTAAAGCCTAGATCAGCTCACAGGAATATCATGTTGTGACCAGTACAGAGATTTGATTGAGAGAAGGATAAAACTGGCTACCCAATGAGCCAGGGTTTCATTGTTTTAGATGAGATTGAGAGGAAGGTAAAAGAGGTGGAGAAGTTGCATTACTAATTAGGGAGAATATGCACTGAGAGGGATCTTAGTGGGCTCATCCACTGAGGCAGAAAGGGTAGAGTTCAAAAGTTAGAAGGATGCAGTAGGATTATACTATAGGCCCCAACAACCACTAAGACATTGAGTAACAAATATGTAGGCAGATTATGGAAAGATGCAATTACAATAGGGTTTTCATAATGGGGAACTTTAACTTCCCCAATATTGACTGGGATTTCCTTAAAATAAGATACTTAGATAGGGCAGATTTGTTAGGTTCATCCAAGACGGTTTCTTGAAACAGAATGCAGATAAGAGAAAGTGAGGACTGCAGATGCTGGAGATCAGAGTCAAGAGTGTGGTGCTGGAAAAACACAGCCAGTCAGCCAGCATTCAAGGAGCAGGAGAATCAACAGAACGGCTGATGCCCGAAATGTGGATTCTCCTACACCTTGAATGCTGCCCACCCTGCTGTGCTTTTCCAGCACCACACTCTCGACAGTATGCGGATAGTCCAACTAGAGCCTGGCCAGGTGACTGATCTTTCACTGATAGCATTTTGGAAACAGTGATCACAACTCCTTAAGTTTTAAAATAGCTATGAATAAGGATAAGTCTGGACCTTGCAAAGAGGAACTAAATTGGGGGAAAGTAAATTATAACTGTATTAGACAGGAACTAGGAAGAGTTAATTGGTAGTAGCTGTTATTGGATAGGTCTACATGACATATAGGAGTTGTTTAAAGACCTACTGATCATAGTTCAGGACCAGCACAAAGGCAATTAGGAACGGACAATAAGTACTGGAAATGCTAATGCTGCTGTAGAACATGATAATTTTAAAAATAAAATCATATTTATGAAGAAGAGTGAGCTTTCTATCAAGCTGAGCTACACCTTGAGCTGGGTGTACTTGATCCTGTATATAAAGCAATCCAATATCCTACACACACATCCTCTTTACCCATCTTTGCAAACGTATGATAGTCATAATTTCACATATGTATTGTTTCTTATACTAGGTTCACAAGTGTTTAAAATTACTGTTGGGAACCCACATCTGATACAAATATCATCCAAAAGTAGATGGGATGAAACTGGTCTCAGTATCTTAAATCTTGTTGTTACCAGCAATTTCAACCTTAGGGTAAGGATGTTTGATTGAAATAAGTTGCAATTGATTAGGTTGTCTTAAAATGCTGACTTCATTTAATAGTTTTGCACAGATACATGTTGCAATTTATCTGAAATGATGTATTTTTGGGTAATGCAATATTCATGGAAATGAAAGATTTTAAAACTATGAAAATTTTGGATGATCAAATTTCCACCAAAATGAGAGATTTTAGTTAGAAGGCTAGATTAGAGAAATTGTGGTTGTTCCCCTTGAAGCAAAGGAAATTAAAGGGACGTTTGAGATACATCAAAAATTTAAACAGATTAGAAATGATAGACAAAGAAAATATGTTTCCATTAGTTGATAATACAAGGACTAGTGAATACCAGTTTTGGGCTAGAGATGCAGAGGGATCTGAGGAACAACTTCTTTACACAGCAGGTGTTGATGACCTGGAACTCACTGCCTATGTGGGTGGTGCAAGTGGCAATAAGCAATTATTTCAATATAAAATTTGATAAACACTTGAGGGAAATAGAATTGCATAGGCATTTTCCCTACTATGCTCTGCCTGGCACTGGTTACCTGGCCACATGGATGTTTTCCTGGTGTTGGAAAATATTGAATTAAAGTAAATTTCACATGGTGTTTTTATTGACTTCAGCACTTACACGACACAGGTGCTGTGGGGAAGAATAAGCTGTAAGGCAGTAATGTAGAGGTATACAAAAAAATTAAATAGAATTGCAGAGCTTTACAGATGGAATAGTGAATGTGTGTGATTGGATTTCTCTAAAATCATGGACTTAATGAACATTTGTCCTTTTGTGTCAAAACAATTCAATGATTATATCAATCTGACTACTTGCATCAAGCTGCTATCAGACTCAGAGGTCTTCGAATGGCCTTATTTGAGTCATCCTCCAAGAAGGACAGACAATTACTCATTAACTTGGAGACAGTAAGGACTGCAGATGCTGGAACACAGTCAATAGATGTGAAGCTGGGAAAGCACAGCAGGTCAGGCAGCATCCGAAGAGTAGGAAAGCCAATGTTTTGGGCCAAAATCTTTTGTCAGGACTGGGGAGAGGAAGGAGACCCCAGAAGTAAATAGAGGGAGGAGGTTTGATTGGGGGAAGGGAATGTGGGATGGTGATGGGTGGATACAGGTAGGGCTGGATATGGGATAAGGCTTGGGGGTGGAGGGATTTTGAAGATGGTGAAGTCAATATTGAAGTCACCTCCCCTCTTACCGCTGTCCCGTGACTTCCTTGTCGACTCTACACTCCCCATCAACTTCTCCAACACATCCAGTACGTTTCCCTCCAACCATAAAGAGGTACAACACCTACCCATATACCTCCCCTCTCAACTCTGTTCAAGGCCCCAAACAATCCTTCCAGATCCGACAGAGATTCACTAGAACTTAATCCAACCTAATTTATTGTATGCATTGCTCCCGATGTGGTCACCTCGTTATTGGAAGGCCAAATGCAGACTCAGGGACTGCTTCACAGAGAATCTGCACTCTGTACGCATCAACTAACTTGACCTTCCATTTGTTCTCCATTTTAATTCCTCCTCCTACTCCCCTGGCAACATGTCCATGCTTGGCTTCTCCACTGTTGGAGTGAGGCCAAACATAGGAAGAGGAGGAGCTACACCTGATATTTCACCTAGGGAGCTTACAGCCCAGTGGCCTCGGTATTCAGCAGCTTCAAAATATCTCCACCCCTGGCCTTATCCCATATCCAGCCCTCCCTTTTGCTTCCCTGACCTGACCTAACCTGTCCATCTTCTTACTCACCTATGTGCTCCACCCTTCCCACTGACCCATCACAATAACCCCTTGCTTGCATCCACCTATCACCATCCTACCTACTCTTCCTCCCAGCCCCATGTCCCTCCCTCTGTTTACTTATGGGGTCCCCTTCCCTGCCCAAGCCCAACAAAGGATTTTGACCTAAAACATTGACTTTCCTGCTCCCTCCTATTCACCTGTCCACTCCACCCCTCCCCATGAACCAATCACGCTTACCTCCCACTTGCATCCACCTATCACCATCCTACCTACTCTTCCTCCCAGCCCCATGTCCCTCCCTTTGTTTACTTATGGGGTCCCCTTCCCTGCCCAAGCCCGACAAAGGATTTTGACCGAAAACATTGACTTTCCTGCTCCTCAGATGCTTGTCTGACTTGCTGTGCTTTTCTAGCTTCATATCTATTGACTCATTACTCATTGAATTAGATTCAGAATTAAATTTTAATGAGTTCTGTACTCAAGTGTCCAAACATATGAGTACCATAAAAAGTATACAAAGGTGCCATTCACTCGCACCAGTTTAAAATTTTAAAAAGCAGAGAAAATAATTTAAAAAGCAAAAATCTAAAAAACTTCCAGATCTTCAATGCTTCTTGCAGGTGACTCAGCTGAAGTTACCTAATTACAAGTGTCTGTTTGTCACCAGTTTCTGAAAACTAACTTCTGTTCCCACTATTTTAGGGATATACCACAATCTTGGTAACTATACCTGAGGCATCACTTCTGTGTCCAGTCACTTGCCTCGCCATTATTGTGCAATGTAGCTGTCCAGCTATAAAAGCAATCGTCTATTTGTCACATAAGTATGTCAGTGAGCATGAATGGTTGCATGGACTATCTGCAAATTCAACAAGTGAATTTAATTTTTTGAAGGAATTACCTGTAAGTAGAAAATTAATTTGTTTTAGTTATGAAATGATTGTGTAGTAAAATTGTATTGTTAAAATTCTTTCATATCGAATTTCCTGTTACAAGAAGCACTGTTGTTCTCTGAACCCTAAATGTAATGGCCCTGATCTCCCAAGGAATGCAAGTTGCAAAGAAGTTGTGAAGTGGCTTCAAGGGAATTTAGATGGGCTAAATGAATTGACAAGAACATGGCAAATACAATATATTGTAGAAAAATGTGAAGTTATTCACTCGAGCTGGAAAGGAAAATGCAAGTATTTTTTAAATAATGAGTGATTAGGAACTGTTGATGTACAAAGGGACCTGAGTATGTTTCTTGATAAGTCAGTGGAAGCTAACGTGTAGATCACAGAGTCATACAGCATGGCAATAGACACTGCAACCCAATTCGTCCATGCCAACCAGGTTTTCTAAACTGAACTAGTTCTATTTGGCTGTGTTTGGCACATATCCCTCTAAACCTTTCCTATCCATAGGCCTGCCAAATGTCTTTTAAATGTTTTAATTGTACCCACCTCTACCACTTCAGCTGGCAGCTCATTCCATACACACACCACCCTCTGAGCGAAAAAGTTGCCCCTCCGGTTCCTTTTAAATTATTCCCCTTTCACCTTAAAACTATGCCCTCTAATTTTGGATTCCCCTACCTGGGAAAAAGATCTTGGCAATTTACCTTATCTCTGCCTCTCATGCTTTTATAAAGCTCTATAAGATTACCCCTCAGCCTCCTAAGCTCCAAGGAATAAAGTCCCAACCTATTCAACCTCTCTTTATAACTCAAAGCTTCCAGTCCCAGCAAAATCCTTGCAAATCTTGTCTGCACCCTCTCCAGTTAATAACATTCTTTCTATAGCAGGCCACCAAGAATTGTATGCCATACTCCAAAACTGGCCTCACCTATGTCTTTTACAGTCACAACATAATATCCCAACTCCTATACTTAATCCTGTGACTGATGAAGGCAAGCACGCCAAATGCCTTCTTCACTACCTTGTCTACTTGTGATGCCACTTTCAAGGAAATATGTACCTGCACCCCTAGATCTCTCTGTTCAACAGCACTCCTCAGAGCCCTACCATTAACTGTATAAGTCCTGGTTTGTCTTACAAAAATGCAACACTTGCATTTATCTCCATTAAACTCCATCTGCCATTCCTTGGCAGTCTACATGTCGAACCTTATCGAAGGACCTTCTAAAGTCCATGTAGACAATCTCTACTACCCTGCCTTCATCTATCTTCTTGATCCCCTCTTCAAAAAACTCAATCATGTTTGTAAGACATAATTTCTCATGCACTTAAAAATGTGTTGCTGGAAAAGCGCAGCAGGTCAGGCAGCATCAAAGGAGAAGGAGAATCGATGTTTCGGGCATAAGTCCTAATTTCTCATGCACAAAACTATGCTGACTATCCCTAATCAGTCCTTGCCTTTCCAAATGCATGTAGATCCTATCTTTCACAACAGCTTACCTACTATTGACACCAGGCTGATCGGTCTGTAGTTCCCTGGCTTTACTTTGCGGCCTTTCTAAATGGCACAACACTTTTTGTTGATACTCATTCAGCTGCCACACAATCTCGAGAGGAAGAAGCATCAGATAAAGATGAAAGAGAGTGATGAATGCCTGCATCTATAGCCTTCACTGTCATTTCTTCAGTCATCTGAAAGACAGTGCAGGACCTAGCGAGTTTGGAGATTTGTAGCTCAGGTTGAGGTTCTGGGCGTAAGTTTGCTCGCTGAGGTGGAAGGTTTGTTTTCAGAGGTTTTGTCACCATATTAGGTAACATCATCAGTGAGCCTCTGGTGAAGCACTGGTGATGGTGCTGTAATTTCCTGTTCTTTTTCTCAGAGAGTGATAGATAGGACCCAAATCAATGTGTTTGTTGATAGAGTTCCAGTTGGCATGACATACTTCTAGGAATTATCTTGCATGTCTTTGTTTGGAATGTCCTAAGATGGATGTGTTGGTCCAGTCAAAGTGGTGTCCTCCTTCATCTGTATGTAAGGATAGTAGTGATAGCAGGTCATGTTGTTTTGTGGCTAGTTGATGTTCCTGTTAGCTAGTTTTTTTGCCTGTTTGTCCAAAGTAGTGTTTGCTACAGTTCTTGCAAGGTATTTTGTCAATGACGTTCATTGTACTTGTTGCCTGTATAGGATCTATAAGTTCATTAGCTGTTGTTTTAGTGTGTTGGTTGGTTTGTGGGCTACCATGATGCCAAGAGGTCTGAGTACTCTGGCAGTCATTCCTGAGATGTCTTTGATGTAGGGGAGAGAGGCTAGGGTTTCTGGGCACGTTCTGTCTGCATGTTTGGCTTTGTTGCTGAGAAATTGATGGACTGTGTTCATTGGCTTCCAGTTCTTTTTGAATATGCTGTATAGGTGATTTTCTACTGCTCCTCATAGGAAAATGAACCTTCCAACTCAGCAAGCAAGCTTACATCGAGTGCAGGAGCTGATTGTGGATGTCCCACATCACTATCTCTGAACTCATCTCTTGGATCAGGATTTGCCCTCAGAAAGACTAGGTGGTAATTCTATTCCAGTAGCCATCAAGATCATAGCGGCCCTGTATGGTTATGTCAGCAAGTCAGTTCAGGGAGAAACTGGGGACCTGTGTGGCATCCTTCAAACCTCACCTCATAAATGCACCCATGATGTTGTGATACAATTTTTTTCTGAGCACATCTTCTCATATCCTTCATGATGATAAGAGTCAAGCAGCTACTGCAATGGAATTCTCCATTATCATAGGTTTCCCTCAGGTACAAAACATGATCAATTGTGCACATATTGCTTTGAGAGCACTCTGTCAGCAACCTGCAGAGTTTGTTGACAGAAAAGGCTTTCACTTCATCCTTGGTCAAATTATGTGCAACCATCAGTGCCCAATTGTAGAGGTCTGTGCTAGATAACCTGAGGTTTGCTGACTCTTACACACTAGAGAACTCATAGGTTCCTGCATCTTCCCAGGGTTCTTCCCAGGGTACTCCCTCCAAACATGGCTTTTTAAAAACCCTCAGCCTGATACAGAACAAGGATACAACACTGTTAATGCTTTGATCAAAGGTCATAGTGGAACAGACCATAGGCCTCCTTTAGGTGGAGTTTTGATACCTGAGACACAGTATAGCGCAGAAAGATGGCCCATCAAATTGTGGCATGCTATGCCCTTCACAGCTGGAGCTATTATAGAGAGGTGTCCTGGATGTAGGTACAATGGGGGAATTATGGCAATCTTCTGAGATTGAAGATAAGGCAGTGGGTCAGGACATTGACCAGGAGGGTCATCCAAGAAAGCATGACAGAGCAATGCATCTTCGAGCCGAGAGGTCAGAGAGAATCATATTGCAATTAATTTCCAAAACAAATGAAACTGGGCTTTGGTTTAATTTTTTTGTCAGATTCTATTAATCTGGCAAGCAGCACCTGCTTCATGCAAAAGACAAATGGACTTGATCATTTTTGTGGTTCTTGTTACTTTTAGTTCTTGACCTTTTTAAGTTGCTGAATATATATAAGCCCGGTGGCACAGTGGTTAGCAGTGCTGCCTCACAGCGCCAGAGACCCGGGTTCAATTCCCGCCTCAAGCAACTGTCTGTGTGGAGTTTGCACATTCTCCTCGTGGCTCCGGTTTCCTTCCACAGTCCAAAAATGTGCAGGTTAGATTAATTGGCCATGCTAAATTGCCCATAGTGGTAGATGTAGGGGAATGGGTCTGGGTGGGTTGCTCTTCGGCGGGTCGGTGTGGACTTGTTGGGCCGAAGGGCCTGTTTCCACACTGTAAGTAATCTAATCCCACATTAAAATATCTAAACATAACATATCCGACACTACCGTTGTGGGGTGGCAAAGCAACAGTGAGGAAATGCACTAACATTGCATGGTGCTAAGGTTAGATAACTCTTACGACATCTATCGGAATATAATATCCAAATATTGTGCAGTGAAGTCCCTCGGTAATAGTCACCAAATTGTGAGGAGTCCTGAGGAATTTACTGGTAACCCTTCAAAGTGTACATAAACTATTAGGTTCCCTTGAAGTGCTTGAGCATCCTCCAGGACAGTATTAAACATGCAAGAGACAGATGACTACACTATGAGGGAGAGCGAAAATGTGAACTGGCCATTGTGCATCTCCCAGCCTTGAATGACAGTACAGTCACTTGAAAAACTGATACTTAGGATGAACATTTCCAGTGATGGTGTGTGGAATAATTGCTGATTCTGTAAATTTGAAATGAGGGGCACCAGGCACCAGTATGACCCCCATATATAGTCTTTTATCTCTATGTTGTCCACATTAAAGTATGACATCTTGGCTGCAGTTCTCAATGTCATGCTTGAAATATCCATGACGCTACTAATACTAGTGGACTCCTTGATCCTTCATTCCACTTTACTGAGCGTTGTTGGCAAAGCTACCTGTTTTTCCTGTGCCTGTCTCTGCAGGCTGACCAAGTCATTAGAAGCTGATAACAACAGCATATTTTCTGACTGGCATTGAAATGGCCTGGCTTCTGGCAGTCCTTTGAGTCCTTGGCCATCTCTGGAGATACTTCAATGATGAGCTTTCCAGATTGCACTCCTAATCTAGAAAGAGTGCCCAACAAAATGGAAGTCTCTAAGCTGGTGGAAGATGCAAGTGAATGCCTTTGTGGTGCATCCTCTGATGGCTCACTGGCTTCCTTCTTAGGAATGGAGATCTCCAGTGCTGGACTCATTGCGCTGGGTTGGGTGCATGCCACTAGTGCCTGCATGAGGAAAGTGAGTAAATTATTTGTCAAAGAATGTTCAGATTAATGAATTAACACTGGTGGTAATGAAAGAGCAGCGCTGCACAGCTTAATTAAACATTCTGGATAGGTTGCCCATTAAGGTCACTCCATCCCTATATGACTGACCCTGCACTTCTCCAGGCAGACCTTTTATTTCTCCTTATAAGGACTGGGGGGTCTGATGTGCACCAAGCCCATTCCACCAGACTTGGAACACTTGGTTTGGTTATAGGCCAATAATTTATTATTCATACATGGGACATGGGCATCACTAGCTGGCCAGCATTTATTGCTGGTCCCTATTTGCCTTTGAGAAAGTAGGGGTGAGCTGCTTTTTTGAACCACTGCTGTACATTGACTCCACAATACCATTAGGAAGGGAATTCTAGGATTTTAACTCAGTGAAGAAGTGATGATATATCTCCAAGTCAGAATGGTGAGTGGTTGCAAGTGGTAGTGTTCCCATACATCTGCTACCTTGTCAATCGAGGTGGAAGTGGTTGTGTGTTGGAAGGTGTTGTCCGAGGATCTTTGGATATTGAGAGTTAAGTGATGGTAACACCTTTGAATGTCAAGGGGCAGTGGTTAGATTGTCTTTTATTGTATAATGTCTTTGCTTGACATTGTGAGGTGGAAAATTACTTGCAACTTATCAGCCCAAGCCTGGATATTGTCCAGATTTTGTTGCATTTGAACATGGATTGCTTCAGTATCTGAGATGTCATGCATGGTGCTGAACATTGTGCAACCATCGGTGAACACTTCTGACCTTATGATGGAGGGAAGGTCATTGATGAAGCAGCTGAAGATGGTTGGGCCACGTGCACTACCTTGGGCAACTCCTGCAGAGGTGTCCTACTGACTTCCAACAACCACATTTTCTGATGTCCCAGGTATGGTTCTAACCAACAAAGAGTTTGTCCCCCTGATTTCCATTGATTCCAGTTTTGCTAGAGTTGCTTGATGTCAAGGGCTGTAACTCTCACTTCACCTCTGGATTTTATCTGCACTGAGAGAAAGGGAGGGACTGTGTATAATGGAAGTGAATGTAAGTGCAATTAGTGGTGCTGAATGAACAAGAGAGTTGGGTGCCACAGTGAGTGAATGAGGTGGAAGTGCAGGTGGCAGGACAGATTTTTAGTTGAAGACAATAAAACATAGGAGCAGAAGTAAGCCATTCAGTCCATCAAGTCTGCTCCACCATTCAATGAGGTTATGCCTGATCTGATGACATTGAACTTCACTTTCATGCATTTTCCCCATGACTCTTTATTCCCTCACTGATTAAAAATCGGTCTGTCTCAGCCGGTAATATATGTAATGACCCGCCAGCCTCAGTAACCCTCTGCAGTAAAGATTTCTGCAGATGCACTACCCTCTGACTTTAATATTTGACCCCTTCTCTGAGATTATGCTCTCTATTCCTAGACTTTCTCAAATGGGGAAACAAACTTTCTGCATCTCGCTTGTCAACAGAGCAACATAGAAAATAGGAGCAGGAGTAGATCATTCAAGCTGGCTCCACCATTTAGTCTGATCATATTAATATGGTCAATATGATATGGTTAAGTCTCCTAAGAGTTCTGTGTGTTTCAATAGGGTCACCTCTCAGTCTTCTATACATTTTGGGAGGATCAGCTGGGTGAGGGCTTTTCTGTGGACACCATGCATGAAGTATTGAGAGTTGTGGATGTGTATGCGGTGACACAGTGAGTGAGTTGTGGCCCTGTAAGTGTGAATTTACAGAGAGAATGTGATGGCACTTACCATTGTGGAATGCAAAAGATCATTGAACTTTACTCTGCACTGCTGGGCATTGAAACCATGCAGCAAATCCAACCAGGCTGGCTGGATTTGATGACATGGCCTCCTTGGCCATAACAAGTGACTGCATTCTTCTTTACTCCCCTGTCCACTAGCCCTTCCAAATCCCTGTCTATGAAGTAGAGATCTAATTTAACATTTCTTGTGCCAAGCCATGAATACAGAGGCCTAAGCACTACAATGTGAAGGTGAGTTCCTGGCTTCAAGCATCTGAAATGGAGTGCAGCTTGTCTTTAAATATGCCACCAGAGGTACGTATGCCAGAAGGTCTTGCCATTGGTTGGCACCTCAGCCTCTCTGGGCCCAAGATTCCCCAATAAATGCAACCAGCATTTGGTTGCATTATTAATGAGGTGAAAGCAGAAGATTGCATTAGAATGTTTGCCTCGTCTGTGGCATGATGGTTAGCTTGAAAGTCACTCATAGGAGGAACATAGGAACAGGAGTAGCCCACTATATCCCTTGAGCCTGCTCTGCTATTCAATGAGGTCATAGCTGATCCGTGGTCTAACTCCAAATGCCTGTCTCTGGACTATATCCCTTGATAATGCTTTATAAAAGCTTGTCCATCTCAAATTTAAATTCAATAATTGAATTAGAATCAACCCACCATTTGAGGAAGATAATTCCAAATCTCCAATACACTTTGCACATAGAAGTGCTTTCTAACATCTTTCCTGACTGACCTAGCCCTAATTCTTAGATTATATTCCCTGGTTCTAGAATCTTCATCCAGTGGAAAAATTTTATCATTATCTACCCTGTTTTTCCCTGTTAATATCCTGAAGATGTATATTAGATCACCCCTTAACCTTCCAAATTCTAGAGAATAAAGGCTTAATCTGTCTAATCTCTCCTCATAACTTAACCCCTGAAGTCCAGGCATCCTTGTAAACTTCCTCCAGACCCAAAGCACTCTTCTTAAGGTGTGGTGCCCAGATCTACTCATTGTACTCGAGGTAGGGTCTCTAGGAGTTTTGTATATATTGCAGCATAACCTTTGCATCCTTATACACCAGCCCTTTAATAATGAAGGCCAGCATTCCAGTAGCCTTCTTGACAATTTTCTTCACTGGCTTGTGGCATTTTAAGGAGGTCTGCACCTGAACCCCCAAATCTTGATGAACATCTGCTGTACTTAGTGCCTTCTAAAAAATGTCCTGATCTATTCTTATTAACCTAAAATCGATAACCACATACTTGCTTATATTAAAATCCGTCTGCCACAGCGTTACCCACTCATCCAAACTATCAATATCCTGTTGTAATTTTATGCTGTCGTCAACACTCTCTACAATGCTACCCAATTCTGTGTTGTCAGCAATTGTGGATATTTGCCAATATTCAAGTCGTTAATGAATATTGTGAATAATTGAGGCCCCAACACAGTTCCCTGTGGGACACCACTAGTCATGTCCTGCCAGTTAGAGTACTTACGTATAATTCCAACTCTCTTTCCTGCCACTCAACCATTTTCCAATCCATGTTACTATTGTGCCCTCAATTCCATGAGTTTCTACCATAGCAAACAGTCTTTTGGCTGTGTGAGACTTTTATCAAAAGCCTTTTAGAAATCTATATACCAACATCCATTGACTTACCTCTGTGCATCCCTTTTGTCACCTCTTTGAAAACCTCAATGAAGTTTATCAGGCACAACTTATTCTTTTCAAGAGTCCCTGCTGACTCTTAACTGAAATTTTTCAGTGACCCTGTCCTTGACTAGAGACTCCAAAAATTTCCCCATCACAGATGTCAGGCTAACTAGTCTGGTTTCTGTCTATCGCCCTTCTTTAGAGGAATTAAATGATCAACTTTCCAATCCAGAGATAAAACTCCTGAATCCAGGGAACTCCAAAAGGTTATGTTAGAGCATCAGCAATGTGCTCTCCTATCTTATTTAACATTTATGGATGAAAACCATCAGATCCTGGGGATTTGTTGCTCTTCACTTTCATTAACTTCCGCATTAAGTTTTTTTTAGACCCTGTCGCTGATCCTTGTAATTTCTTTGGGACTTCCAGCAAGCTACCATCCTTTACTGCTGCGAATTCTGAAGCAAAATAATCATTCAGTGTGTCTGCCATTTCTACATAATCATTGACAATATCCCCACTCTCGCCCTCAGTGGGCCAATAGTACTCCTAACCAGCCACTTTTCATTTATATAACTTGCCACCATACGTTATCTACAAATGGGAAACTTAGCCCATTGTTTTGTGTATTTTGTTCATTTGTTTAAAATTATATTTGCTGCCATTTGTTAATATATTTAGTGAAGACCTCAATAGTAACAAAAAAGAAAAATAAAGCTCATAGTCTGTCTAATCAGATTACTCTCTGATTTACAGTATCCAGTATTGCTATAAGCTGGGATCATAATACACATAATTATTCTTTATTTAGATAAAAATGTTCTTTATGTTTTGCTATGTGAATCCGGTCACTTTCACTGTATTCTAATCAAATGTTTGAAGATTATGTACAAATGATCAGTTATGATCTTCCATTCAGTAAGTACTACCTTGGTGTATGACCAAGTTCAATCTAGGTTACCTTTTGATTGATTAAGTAAGGATGGAAGTGCACTCATACATTACAGGTCAAAGTAACGTTTAATGAGAAAAGAAACACTGACATTTGCTGCAGCACAACAGATGTAGTCCTGATGACAAGATAGGGAAACTGAACCTGAAAGAATGTTCACATGTCAAATCAAATTTAGGACATGTGAATAAATCAATCTTTGCACAGAGGGTGATGAACAGCAGGTTGGATTGAGATAGGACAATGGGCTCACTTGAGAAACAACTAGAGACAATAATAAGTTGATTCTGAAAGAAAGGTGGAAGATGTCCTAACAGAAATATTACTTTTATTATATTTACAATAGGTGAATTACAGACCACCATCCACATTTGGAATAAATCTTCCTGTGTCTGAAAATATTTATAATGCTGACCCAAGCAAACCAAAATACCGAAATTTTTATGAACTTTCAAAAGTAAGTAATTTGTTTAGAAATATGATTTAAAATAAGATGTCAGTAAGTGTCAATTTTTAGTTGTCTGTTTAATATTATTTAACAATGCTAGAAATTATTTAACAATTGTTTAATAATTGTTAAATAAACAATTATTTAACAGTTGCTAGAAAGAAGTGATAAAAATAATGGGACACCCTCTGCAGGACATTAAGAATATTCATAAACAGATCAAGCAACTGTTTTCTGTGATATATAATCAGATTGAAGTGTTATGGGCTGAATTTTACCAGAAACATGTTAATTTTGGCAAATTTCATGGAGGATTTCTCTCTATAATATCTCTTAAGTTTTCTTACTCTATATTTTGAAAGTCACCTCATTGGTGCCGGGCTCGCACAAATTTCCCTCTTACCACAAGCAGAGATTCTCACCACTACCAGGATTTTAAGTGATTCTCCCCCATACGCTTTAGTCCCTTTAGCCTGAAGAACTATATCTAACCCCTTGATAACATTCAATGTTTTGGCCGTAACCACTTTCCATGTCAGTGAATTCCACAGCATCACCATTCCCTGAATGAAGAAATTTCTGGTCATCTCATCTATGGCAAATATCCTTTGTATTTAGCAAGCAAGTGGAAGAACATAAGATTAGATTACTTACCACACAATCAGTCGCCTGAGTCGGGAATTGAACTTGGGTCCCTGGCGCTGCGAGGCAGCAGTGCTAACCACTGTGCCACCATGCCGCCCACATGAAGTTCAATGTAATCAAGCAGAGTCAACATGGTTTTGTGAAAGGAAAATCATGTTTAACCAACTTATTGACTTTAGATTAGATTAGATTAGGTTACTTACAGTGTGGAAACAGGCCCTTCGGCCCAACAAGTCCACACCGACCCGCAACCCACCCATTCCCTATATTTACCCCTTCACCTAACGCTACGGACAATTTAGCATGGCCAATTCGCCGAATCTGCACATTTTTGGACTGTGGGAGGAAACCCACGCAGACACAGGGAGAATGTACAAACTCCACACAGTCAGTCACCTGAGGCGGGAATTGAACCGTGCTAATACTGTCAAATGTAATTAAATAAAGAAGGAGAGACATTTAGATTTTCTTTAACTTAACAATGTAGTGGTCTTTGTTGAAATGCTTTGATAGCAACACTTTAGAGCTTGAAAATGTTAACTCTGTTTCTGCGTCCATGGACGCTGCCAGACCTGCTGAGGTTTCCAGGCATTCTCTGTGTTTAATTAAGTTTCTGTGTTTACTGAATTAAGCCTGAGATTGATGTAGCATTTATGTAAATGCAATAGTGAATATCATTATCCTCATCACTATTTTGTAGGTAATTTTGCGGCATACACTTCACTAGTACAACAAGTATGTGTTAACTTGTAGATATGTTATCTATCCTCATCTTCTGGATCTCTTATTCCTTTAACATTGTTAACCACATCATCCACTGCAGCAATTCATCAAAGCTTGTTTGACAGTACCTTCCAAACCTGTGACCTTTAACACCTAGGAGAACAAGGCAGGGTATGCTACCAATAATACTGAAAACCAGTACACCAGACTTGCTGTACTCCTAGCCAAACAATTTTACAACATCAGCATCTATCCAGAGATGCAGAAAGTTGCTTATCTATGTCTTGTACACAAAAAGTAGGATAAATCCAACCTGGCCAGTTCCTGCCCATCAGTGTACTCTCAATCTTCAGTGCAGTGATGTAAGGTGTCATCAACAGTGCTACACAGAATATAGAACATGGAACAGTAAAGCACAATACAGGCCCTTTGGCCCTCGATGTTGTGTAGGCCTTTTATTCTACCCTAAGATCTGACTAACCTACATATCCTCCATTTCATTATCTTCCATGTGCCTATCCAAAAGTCGCTTAAATGTCCATAATGTACCTGACTCTACTACCACTGCCAGCAGTGCATTCCACACACCCACCACTCTTTGTGTAAAGAACGTACCTCTGACATCTCCTCTAAATCTTCCTTCAATTGCCTTAAAATTATGCCCCTTTGTGATAGACATTTCCACTATGGGAAAAAGTATCTGGCTGTCCACTATCCTATGTCTCTCATCATCTTGTATACCTCCATCAAGTCACTTCTCATCCTTCTTTGCTCCAATGAGAAAAGCCCTCACCCCCTCAACCTTTCTTCACAAGACATGCTCTCCAGTCCAGGTAACATCCTGGTAAATCTCCTCTGCACCCTCTTGAAAGCTTCCACATCTTTCCTATAATGAGGCGACTGGAACTGAACACGATATTTAAAGTGTGGGTTAACCAGGGCTCTACAGAGTTGCGGCATAATTTCACGGCACTTAAACTCAATCCCCCACTAATAAAAGCCAGTATACCATAATCTTTCTTAACAACGCTACCAACCTGGTGGCAACTTTGATGGATCTATGGACATGGACTTCAAGATCCCTCTGTTCCTCCACACTGCCAAGAATCCTGCCTTTAACCCTGTATCCTGCATTCAAATTCAACCATCCAAAGTGAATCATTTCACAGTTTTCCAGGTTGAACTCCATCTGCCAGTTATCAGCCCAGCTCTGCATCCTATCAATGTCTTGTTGCAACTTACAACAGCCCTCCACCCTTTAACAACTCCACCAACCTTCATGTCATTTGCAAACTTACTAACCCACACTTCCACTTCATCATCCAAGTCATTTATAAAAATCACAAAGAGCTGAGGTCCTAGAATTGATCTCTGCGGAACACTGCTGGTCACCAAGCTCCAGGCTGAACACTTTTCATCGTCCACCACCATCGGTCTTCTATGGGCCAGCCAATTCTGTATCTAGACAGATGGGTTACCTTGTATCCCATGCCTCCTTACTTTCTGCCATCAAGTGCTATCAAACAGCAGCTGCTCAGCAACAACTTGCTCAGTGATGTCTAGTTTGGGTTCTGTCAGGTCCAGTTTTCTCCAGTACATCCTTTGTTCAAACATGGGTAAAAAAACTGCATTCGACAGGTGAAGTGAGAGTGACTATCCTTGATATCAAGGCTGCATTTACCTCATGTGGCATCAAGGATCCCTGATAAAACTGGAGTTGATAAGAATGAGGGAAAAAATCCTTCTGCTGATTGGACTCATACCTGCAAAGAGGAAGATGGTTGTGGTTGTTAGTCAGTCATCTCAGTTTCAGGTCATCACTGCAGGAGTTCCTCAAGGTAGTATTCTATTCCCAACCAACTTATTCTGTTTCATCAACGGCTTCCCCTTCGTCATAATGTTAGAAATTGGATGTTCGCTGTTGATTGCAGTGTTCAGCATTGTTCACACTTCCTCAGAAACTGAAGCAATCCATATCCAAATGCAGCAAGACCTGGACAATATCTTGGCTTGTGTGAAAAAATGACAAGTAGCATTCATGCCACACAAATGCCAGGCAATGACCATGTATACAAAGAAAGAATCTAACTACCATTCCCTTGATATTCAATGTCATCAACATAACTAAACCCCAACTATTTACATCTTGGGTGGTTACCAATGACCAGAAACTGAATTGGATTACCCACATAAATACAATAGCTGCAAGAGCAGGTCAGAGGATAGGAATACAGCAACGTGTAACTCATCTCCTGACTCTCCAACACTTGTTCACCATCCATAAGACACAAGTCAGGAGTGTTGTGGAGTACTCCCCAGTTGCCTAGATGAGTTGGCTCCAAGAGTACTCAACAAACTTGATATCAGCCAAGACAAAGCAACCTACTTGACAGGCACCACATTCACAAACATCATATCCTCCATCAACGAAGCTCAGTAGAAGTAGTGTATACAATGTACAAGAAACACTGCAGAAATTCACCAAGACTTCTTTGACAGCACCTTCCAAACCCATGATCATTTCTATCTAGAAAGACAATGGCATGGGAATACCACTGCCTGCAAGTTCCCCTCCAAGCTGCTCATTATCCTGACTTGGAAATATATCACTATTCCTTCACTGTCACTGGGTCAAAATCCTGGAACTTCCTTCTTGTAGCAGTATGGTCTATCTACACCAAAAGGTCCGCAGTAATTCAAGAAGACAGCTTACCACCACTTTCTCAAGGGAAAGTTGGAATGGCAGTAAAAGCCTGCCCAGCCAACGATGCCCACGACCTTGAATGATTTTTTAAAATATTGTTTTTTGAATATTTATATGTAAATCATGATTGGAGACCCATTGGAAATAAACTTCATATTTGAACATTGTTGATGTATTCCTCAATTGCTAATTGTGGGTCTTTTGACTGTTATATGTCTTACATCTTCAAAAACTATGTTTTTGGTTATAAATTGATTTGGAATATCCTGTGGTTTTGAAACATGTTATGTGAATGCAAGATAGTTTTTCAAGAGAAGTGAGAGAAAACAATTGGATTTAAAAAGGAACAGAAAAAATTAAGTATCGGCCTATGCTGGAATTGTATATTTAAATTAATACATTTCATAAAATATTGTATTTGTACACATTTACAAATCATAACCACCACTATGTTTGGATTAGTTTGGGGTTTTTAAATTCCTGCAGTTAACTAGTTATGCTTCCCATCAATAAACAAATACTTTTAATAATCCTGATTGAATTGAAATTCAACACAATTAATTCAGAAACTATAATAATTATATTATTTATACATGTATATATATTTTAACTACAGAAAACAGGACGTTACAAGCAATGTGCAATGAAGAAAACAAGAGAGGAATGTGGCTGTACTGATGAAATGAGACTATCTTCATTTGTGCAATACTCAGACTGCAAACAGAGGGTAAGAGCATTGCTCATCGATGAGAAAATTAGCTCATCTTTGCTTTGCACTGTAGCACAAGCATTTAAGTAATGGTGCAGAAGTGGGAAGATAAGGTTTGACTGGATAGATAAGAATGAAACCAAATATCCAGCTAGTTTTAGTTAGAATAATCCACTGAATCTAAATTCATGATGATATTATGTGATTATCCATTCATAAGTTTAGGCTGTTCAAGGAGAGAAAACTGAATGTTTTAGTCCCAAAGTAGAAATAGTTGACTGATCAGCCTTAAGCAAAACAATGAGATTTAAGAAAAATTATAAATTCATAGTCATAGATCTAGATCAATTAATATGAATTAATCACTATTGATATGATTCTCCTGGGAATCCATAAACCAAAATAACCAAAATCCAGCTAATTTTCTTTGAGGACTTAATGATTCTCCACAAGCTGCAGTGTCCATGTAAAAAGGATTCCGGCCATGTAATCTTCCATAAAATAGCAGACTTATTTCAGGCATCTCAGATCCTCTCTTTTCTTGGGCTTTCTTACTTCTTGTCTGTCTGCCATGTTTTTGCTATATTAGCTACTTCCTTGTCGGTACTTCTTTCAGTCAAGGGTCACAGAGACTGGTATTTCTTATTTTCAAAGAAAGTTATTACTGATCATTTTACAAGTGACACAAAGTCTCAAAAGTTATTTCCAACATTAAAAAAAAACAATTGCACATTCTCCAAACATTTTAAAGTAATTATGGAATGTCTTTGCTCTTACTGCCTTTGGGGTAAAGGTCATTACATTATCGCAACTTGCAGAAAGTGATGTTTACTTTACAAAGTACAGCAAGTTCTTAACATATTAAACACTTTAACAAATAATGTATTGCATTTTACACAGGTATCAATAGTGATACATCATACTTTAAACATAAGTTTCATGACAAATATATAATTTTGTTTTGTGATGTTTTACACCCCATTCATTCATGTGCCTTAAAGACGTTGTTAATCTCTTGAGACAGCATAGGAACACTACAGGATTGTTGTCTGGACTACAAACTAAGACTTGAATAGATGAGTATGCTCCTCCACTATTTGTCTCATTTCACCATTAAATGATTTCTTGGCAGTTCTATAAAACTCAACCTCTATCAAAATCAACCAAATATAAAAGTGAAGATCCCACATGGTCTAGATAATGTGTGTTGAGATCATTTAAAAGTCCTAATACACTGACTCTAGGGTAATTGCTCAGAATATTTAAACTTTTGATTACGTGGCATCTGGAACCATCCAAAATCATCCTTAACTCTGTGTTTTAATTAGTTGGAATCCCAGGGTTCCAACTGACTTACCTGAACAGTTAGCCAGGAAAAGTAAAAGAATTAAAAGCCTATTCTAATTCTTAGCTATCTATAAAACAGATCCACCAAGCCCCTCATACAGACACCGCCAATGAACATCTGACCAATCTATACCCTACTTTGGATCTTTCTCAACTTGACTTCTCCCTACCATCCTAGGCTTCCAAATCAACCTGAATTCTCCTGTGGCCCCAAACAGTTACATCTCTGATGCATCTCCGAGCCCACACTTTTCACTCCCCCTCCATCCACTGAACTCATCTCTTCCTACCTCGACAACGTCCTGTCCCCTTAGTCCAAGAACTCCCCTCCTACCTTCGTGACACCACCCATGCCCTTCAACTCCTCCAAGATTTTCATTTCCCCAGCCCCCAATGCCTCATCTTCATCAAAGACATCCAGTCCCTGTACGCATTGATCCACCATGACTAAGGTCTCCAAACCCTCCGTTTCTTCTTCTCATGCTATCCCAACCAGTACTCTTCCACCAACACCCTCATCTGCCTGACCATTGATCCACCATGACAAAGGTCTCCAAACCCTCCGTTTCTTCTTCTCATGCCATCCCAACCAGTACTCTTCCACCAACACCCTCATCTGCCTGACTGAACTGGTCCTCACCCTCAACAACTTCTCCTTCTAATCCTCACACTTCCTCCAAACCAAAGGAGTAGCCATGGGCACCCGCATGGGACACAGCTCTGCCTGCCTTTTTGTCGGATATGTGGAACAGTCATCTTCCGCACTTACACCAGCACCATCCCCTACCCGTCCCTCCACAACATCGATGACTGTATTGGTGCTGCCTCATGCTCCTACAAGGAGGTTGAACTTCATCAACTTTACCAACACCTTCCACCCCAACCTCAAATTCACCTGGACACCCTTGGACACCTCCCTCCCCTCCCTGGACCTCTCCATCTCCATCTCCGGTAACCGACTAACCACAGACATCTACTACAAGCCCACCGACTCCCACAGCTACCTAGACAACACCTCCTCCCACCCTAACTCCCGTAAAAGTGCCATCCCTTGTTCCCAATTCCTCCGGCTCTACAACATCTGTTTCCAGGATGACCAATTCCACCTCAGAAAGTCCCAGGTGGCCTCCTTCTTCCGTGATCGCAACTTCCCTTCCCACATGGTTGATGATGCCCTCCAGTGCATCTCCTCCACTTGACACACCACCATCTTTGAACCCCACCCCTCCCAATGCAACAAAGACAGAACCCTCCTGATCCTTACTTTCTACCTCACCAACTTCCGCATACATCGTATTATCCTCCATCATTTCTGCCACCTCGAAACGGACCCCACTACCAAAGACAAATTTCCCTCCCCACCCCTATCAGCATTTCAGGAAGACCATTCTCTCCACGACTTCCTCGTCAAGTCCACAGCTCCCACCAACCCACACTCCACAGCTGGCACCTTTCCCTGCCACCGCAGGAAGTGCAAAACCTGTGCCCACACCACTCCCCTCACCTCTGTCCAAGGCCCCAAGGGATCCTTCCACATTTGTCAGAAATTTACCTGTACTCTACCAATGTCATCTACTGCATCCGTTGCACCCGGTGTGGTTTCCTCTACATCGAGTCGACAGGATGCTTTCTTCCGGATCGTTTCAGAGAACATCTCTGGGAACCCGCATCCATCAACTCCACCATCCTGTGGCTGAACACTTCAACTTCCCCTCCCACTCCGTCAAGGATATGCAGGTTCTGGGCCTCCTCCACCGCCAAACCGTTATCACCTAACATCTGGAGGAAGAACCCCTCATATTCCACCTTGGGACCCTGCAACCACACGGGATAAATGTGGATTCCAACCAGCTTCCTTATTTCCCCTCCCCCCATATTATCCCAGTCCCAAGCCTCCAACTCTCCACCGCCCTCTGGATCTGTCCATCACTTCCCTCTCTGACCTATCACCTTCTGCATCACCTTTATCCACCTATCGCTTTCTCAGCCACCTTCCCATCAACCCCACCCCACCTACCATTTATCTCACAGCCCCAGCCCACAAGCCTCATTCTTGATGAAGGGCTTATGCCTGAAACATCGATTCTCCTGCTCTTTGGATGCTCCCTGACCTGCTGTGCTTTCCCAGCAACACACTCTCGACTCTGATCTCCAGCATCTGGAGTCCTTACTTTCTAACCCTCCATCCTGCCAACTTCTCTGACTCTACCTGACAACCATCTAAGCACTCAGCTACTTACCTGCTACATTACCTCTCCACTCAACCTGGCACCTGTACTATCCACTAACATAGCACACAATTCTGTGACTCAACTCCCCTCTGGACCTACATATGTTGCTGGCACACCAAATGCCCCTCTCATGACACCTGCACCCTTCGTCCACTCTGCATCTTACTCCTTATCCCTCACCTTCTGGGAACCCAATCTCCTCACCTAACTGCTACCCTACCATCAAACATAAGAGCAGGAATAGGCCATTTAGCTGGTCAGGTCAGCTCTGCCATTCAACACGCACATGGTTAATCCTGTACTTCAATGCAACACTGCTGATCGTTCTCCTGAAATCTCACTGCATCAAGAAAGTTCTTGCTGATTACCACATACCACTCTCCCTTGGCCAGTAAATCAGTATACTTCCATGTTGAATGCCACTTTGAAGAAGAATCAGTTTCATTGAGCAGCTGATACAACTGAATCACTTGCTATGGCAGGCAAGAGTCAAGGATGTTTTGGTTCTGGAGAGAGTTCAATGCAGTATGACAAGGATGATAGCTGAACTTCAGGATTAGGTTATGAGGAGAGATTAAACAAATACGGGCTTTATTCTCTAGAATTTTGAAGGTAATGGGGTGATCTAATAGAGACCTTCAGAATGTTAACAAGGAAAGACAGGGTAGATCAAGATAAACTATTTCCATTGGTTGAAGATTCTAGACCCGGGGGCATGGTCTAAGAAATAGGGCCAAGACATTCAGGACAGATGTAAGAAAGCACTTCTACACATAAAGAGCAGCGGAGGTTTGGAACTCTTCCTAAATGGTGTTTGATGTTACTTCAATTGTTGAATTTAAATCTGAAATAGATAATTTTTCATCAAGCAAAGCATGTCAAGGGACATGGGCCCAAGGCAGGCATATCGTTTTAGGCCACAGATCAGAAGTGATCTTCTTGCATGGCAGGGAAGACTCAAGGGACTAAATAGCCTACTCCTTTTCCTGTTTTTATGTTCTTAATCATATTGCGCTTGGAGTCACAATAGGCTAGCCCAGTTAAGGACAACAATTTTCCATCTCTAAATGACACTAGTGAACTAAATAGTTTTTAATAATCATGGTCAACATTAGACTTTTAGTATCAGATTTTATTCAATTCAAATTCCATCATATGCTGTGACAGCATTTGGAGTTCATTACCTTGGTTTCTGAATTACTATAGACCATTGTCTCCACCTAAAGGTAGTGAGTCAACTTCTTGAACAGTTGCAGAACCTGGGATCTATGTATATCCCTAGTGTTGTTATGATCTGACTTTCAAGTCTCCCCTAACCTGACGCCTCTGACATCATCTTTTAGTTCAAATCCACAGCCAAAGTCCTAATTGCTTAAATCAGTAAAATATTGATTAAAACCTGATTGAAATGGAGCCCTTCCCAGTGGAACAGTTTCCTCTAGTCCACTGTTGGAGCTAATGGCCAATCATTAAAACCCCTTCTATGTTTAAGCCAAAAATTTCGCCGACAGCCATTGGTGAGATGCCAGAAGACTGGAGCATGGCTAATGTTGTAGGCAAAATGAGTACTGCAGATGCTGGAGACTAGAGTAGAGAGTGTGTTGCTGGAAAAGCACAGTGGGTCAGGCAGCATCCGAGGAGCAGGAAAATCAACGTTTCGGTCAAAAGCCCTTTTTGCCCAAAACATTGATTTTCCTGCTCCTCGGTTGCTGCCTGACCTACATGGCTAATCTTGTGCCAATATGTAAGAAAGGCTGCAAGGAAAAGGCAAGGAACTGCAAACTGGTGAGCCTGATGTCAGTGTGGGTACGTTGTTGGAGGGGATTCTGAGAGACAGTATCTACATGCACTTGGGAAAAAAAGGATCGATTAGGTATAATCAACATGGCTTTGTGCATGGGAAATTGTGTCTCACAAATTTGATTGAGTTTTTAAGGGTGATGGCCAAGAAGATCAATAGACAATAGACAATAGGTGCAGGAGTAGGCCATTCAGCCCTTCGAGCCTGTACCGCCATTCAATATGGTCATGGCTGTTCATTCCTAATCAGTATCCTCTTCCTGCCTTATCTCCATAAACCTTGATTCCACTATCTTTGAGAGCTCTATCCAACTCTTTCTTAAATAAATCCAGAGACTGGGCCTCCACTGCCCTCTGGGGCAGAGCATTCCACACAGCCACCACTCTCTGGGTGAACAAGTTTCTCCTCATCTCTGTCCTAAATGATCTACCCCGTATTTTTAAGCTGTGTCCTCTGATTCGGGACTCACCCATTAGCGGAAACATGTTTCCTGCTGCCAGAGTGTCCAATCCTTTAATAATCAGATCCCTTCTCAGCCTTCTAAACTCAAGGGTATACAAGCCCAGTCGCTCCAATCTTTCAG
>NC_057719.1:15997155-16009167 GCF_004010195.1 Chiloscyllium plagiosum
TCAGTCTGTCCTTATGATAGCACGTGTAGCCTTGAATATTCAATTCCCAGGCCCTGTTCACTTGAAGCCACATCTCAGTTATCCCCACAATATCGTATCTGCCAATTTCCAAAAGAGCCTCAAGCTCATCCATTTTATGTCTAATGCTTCGTGCATTCATGTATAGTATTTTTAATTTGTTACTGCTCTCACCCTTCCCATCAACCCTTATTTCACTCAACCTTACAGCATGATACCTTTCTGAGTCTTCTGCTGATACAGTTGTCTTTCTTGACTTCTCTTGTTCTAACTTTCCCTTCAATTTCCTTTTTAAACATCCAGCTTGTCCCCTCCCCCCGCTACTTAGTTTAAATGTAGCGGTGTTGCAGTAGAAAACCTGCCTGCCAGAATCTGGTCCCTAACCTATTAAGGTGCAAGCCGTGTCTCTTGTAGAATTTATGCTTACCACAAAATATACCCCAGTGATCCAAGAACTTAAATCCTTGCTTCCTGCACCAGTTCCCCAACCAAACGTTCAAGTCCATTATCTCCCTGTTTCTGGCCACACCAGCCCGAGAAACTGGAAGTGAACCGGAGATAACCACCTTGGACGTCCTGCTTTTCAGCCTTCTTCCTAGTTCTCCGAAGTCCCGCTGTAGTATGTTCCTCCTCTTCTTCCCGACATCATTTGTGCCGACATGTACTACCACCTCAATGAAGACAGAGTGGTGGTATTTGTCTACATGGACTCTAGTAAGAACTTCGATAATGTTCCACGTGGTAGACCAGTTAGTATGGTTAGATCACATGAGATTCAAGGAGAGCTAGCCAATTGGATACACAATTGGCTTGCCGGTAGGAGACAGAAGGTAGCAGGTAATTGTTCAGACTGGAGTTTTGTGACCAGCTGTGCTGCATGGTTTGGAGCTGGTTCCACTGTAGTTCATATACAAATGATTTTGATGAGAGTATAGCAAACATTGTTAGTTACTTTGTGGATGATACCGAAATTGGTGGCAGAGTGGCCAGTGAAGAAGATTATCTAAGAGTACAATGGGATCTTGCTCAACTGGGCCAGTGGGCCGAGGAATGGCAGATGGAATTTAAGGTATTGCATTTTGGTAAGATAAACCAGGGCAGGACTTACACAGTTAGTGGTAAGGGCCTAGGAGAGTGTGGTCAAACAGAGAGACTTCACGGTCAGGTACATAGTTCCTTGAAAGTGGCATTACAGGTAAACAAGGTGGTGAAGAAGGCATTTGGCATGCTTGCCTTCATCGGTTAGAGTGTTCAGTACAGGAGTTGGGAGATTATGTTACCATTAACATTATGGCTGTACAAGACATTGGCAAGGCTACATTTGGTGTACTGTATGTAAGTCTAGTCAAACTGCTGTAAGAAGAATGTTATTAAACTTGAGAGAGTACAGAAAAGATTTACAAGGATGTTATTGAGATTGGAAGGTATGAGTAATAAGGAGAGGCTGTACAGGATGGGACTTCCCTGCTGTTACAACCCTATTAATCTTTGCAGCTTCTTGATTTCTCACTGATTATTGGAGGGGCCGATAATAAAATCCCAAAGTAAGCATTCTTTTCTTTTTTCTCTGTTTCATCCATATTGCTTCATCGAACAATCCCCTAGAAATATCCCTTCTAAATACTGCCATGATATTTTCCCTGGTCAGAGACAAAAAAATCTGCAAATGCTGGAATCCAAGGTAGACAAGCAAGAGGCTGGAAGAACACAGCAAGCCAGGTGGCATCAGGAGGTGGAGAAGTCAACGTTTCAGGTGTAACCTTTCTTCACGACTGGGGGCGGATGTAAGGGGAGCTGCAGGTAAAGGGGGGGTGCAGGATGGTGAGGTGGGGATAGGTGAGCACATTTAGAGGGTATGACCTGGTTGGTCAATGGGAGGAATGAATCTGGTTGGTACCTAGAAGGAAAGGTCGATGAGAGGAATGGAAGGGAGGGGTATAGGCTTTGAAGGGAGTTGAGTGATGGGGTAGATGGTTATTTGAAATTGGAGAGCTCAATGTTGAGTCCTGCAAGCTGCAGCCTGCCCAGGCGGAAGATGAGGTGTTGTTCCTCCAATCTGCGGTCTGATTTGTTATGTTTTCCCTGATCAAAAACACTACTCCCCCTCCTCTCTTGCCTCCCCTTGTATCCTTCCTATAACATCTATACCCCGGAACATTGAACTGCTAGTCCTGTCCCTCCCTCAGCCATGTTTCTGTAATAGCTATGATATCCCAGTCCCATGTTCCCGTCCAAGTCCTGAGTTCATCTGCCCTTACCTGTCAGGCCTCTTTCATTGAAATAAATGCATTTTAATTTATCAGTCATCTCTTATTCTCTGCCATGCTATTGCTTGCCCTGTCTATTTGACTTGTTGTCTTTAACTTCAGTACCAGCATTAACCTTCTCTCTTATTTCAGTACTGCTTAGAGACCCCCTACCCATTACTCCTACACTGCTAGGCTAGTTTAAACCGTCCTGAGGAGCTCTTGCAAATCTCCCCTCTAATTCAGATGCAACCTGCCCCTCTGGTAAAGGTCACTTCTGGCCCTGTAAAGAGAGATACCGATGATTCAAAAATCTGAATCCCTGCCCCCTGCACCAGCTTCTCCGCCACGCATTCATCTGATCTAGTCTCTTATTCCTGCTCACACTAGTATGTGGCAGTAATCCAGAGATTGCTACCTTTAAGGTCCTGCTTTTTTAACCTCCTGCCAAACTCCTTATATTCAGCCTGCAGGACCTCATCCCTTTTCCTAGTTATATTATTGGAACCATTGTGTAAAGCGTCCTCCAGCTGTTCATGCTCCCCTTTGAGAATTTGCTGCAACCGCTCCAAGATGTCCTTAACTAGATTAAATATCCACACCTATAGGAGAGCTTGTTTAAACTTTCCTTAGGCCTGAAAGAAAAAGATACAATCCTTAATGTCTGGCCTTCCCTTACCCATAATTTTAGATTTTAAGAATGCAAAAGATTCATACTTAGTTCAATACCCTCTTTTGCCAGTTGCATTCTTCAACCACAGGTAAATGTCTTTAAGCTGGGCACCAGGAAAGCAAACACATACTTCAGAGCTCTTAGTCACAGCTGCAGACAGCAATATCTAGTCCCCTGATTATATATCCTTTATAACTGCTATGTCCTTTTCTACTCCTGCCATTTAAATAACATCCTGTACTATTGTGCTACAATCAATTTGCACATACGTGCGGCATTCTTCATCCTCATCCACACAGATAACTACTATCTCAAAATTGATCTTCAAGGTTCTGAGCTGAGATTCTTCCATCACTATGCAATGGATCCCAGTATCTGCTTGACTCATTTGAAAATATCTTGATCCCTGACAACAATGGAGGAGGGGAAAAACTTCTGGCTGTGACAGGCTGCTCCTTTTTTGAGGAATTTTATGTGCTGGAGGTGATTTCCTCAAATTCCACGAACAACAATTACTGTTTTATATGCTGTTGCATTGTTTTGAAGAAAAAATTCAAAACAACGGTGCTTTTAAAAGGGAGAGGGACAAACAATAAGCAGCACATGGTCAGGTCAGTGCTGGAGAAGGAGAGAGAGAGAGAAAGAAACCCATACTGTTAACTGACATAGCAGTGAATCTACACAGTTACTGCCTTTTCTGTTTGAATTCATGTATCGCTGGACATCGGAGTGCACCTAGGAAAATTTAATAAACAGTGAAATTCACAACTGATCTTGGAGGAACCTGTTTGAGAGAGGTCACAACACAGAAACAGATAAGTGAATAGTTTTAAGTGTAGCATTGCTTTAAATGTACAATAGTGAGTAGAGTGTGTTCTTTCTTGATTATATATTTTATAAAGATATGTCTCTTCATTAAACCTAAAAATATAAGCCATGAGTATTAGGTTAGCCTGGAGCAGTGTTTTGTAGAGGGATAAGCTAATGGCTATTTTCTGGATCTATAGATTGGAAGAAGTAAAAATGGCCCTGAGGAGAGTGATATGCTCTTCTTGTTGAATGTGAGAGTTTAGGGAGAGTTTACGTGTTAGTGAGGATTATATCAGCAATAAATGCCATTGGTTATGAATCCTATCAGATAGAATGGATCAGTTGGAGCAACAGTTAGAGGCAATGAGCAAGGGGGTGTGATGGGTGATGGATAGCAGTTATAGGAAGGGAGAAAAGTTGCAGGTACAGTCACATAGAAGGGTTAACTCCAGGAAAGACAAGAGAGGTAGGCAGGTAGTGCAGGAGTCTTCTATGACTATCCTCGTTTCAGACAAGTATGCTGTTTTGGAAAATGTAGGGGGTGATGGATTCTCAGGGGAATGTAGCATGAACAGCCAAGTTTCTGGTATTGAGACTGGCTCTAATGCAATGAGGGGTACATCAGGTTCCAAGAGATCGATTGTGTTAGGGAACTATCTAGTCTGATGCACAGACAGATGTTTCTGTGGCCAGCAGTGAAAAAGCAGAATGGTGTGTTGCCTCCCTGGTGCCAGGATCAAGGATGTCTCAGAGAGGATGCAGAATGTTTTCAAGGGGGAGAGGGACCAGCAGGAGGCATTGTACACATTGGAACCAATGACATAAGAAGGGAAAAGGATGAGATCCTGAAGGGAGAATATAGGGAGTCAGACAATAATTTAAGAAGGAGGTCCCTGAGAGTAGTATTATCTGGTTAATCCCAGTGCTACGAACTAGTGAGGGTAGGAATAGGAGCAGATAAATACATGGCTGAGGAGCTGATGTATGGGAGAAGGATTCATGTTGTTGGATCATTGGAATCTCTTCTGGGGTAGAAATGACCTGTACAAGAAGGACTGATTGCATCTGAATTGGAAGGGGACTAATATATTGCCAGGGAAATTTGCTAGAGCTGCTCGGGAGGATTTAATCTAGTAAGGTGGAGGGATGGGCCCCAGGAAGATAGTGAGGAAAGAGATCAATCTGAGACTGGTACAATTGAGAAAATAAGGGAGTCAAACAGTCAGGGCAGGCAGGGACCATGTAGAGAACAAGGTAGGACTGATAAATTAAACTGCATTTATTTCAATGAAAGAGACCTAACAGGAAAGGCAGATGAACTCAGGGCATGGTTAGGAACATGGGACTGGCATATCATAGCAATTACAGAAACATGGCTCAGGGATGGACAGGACTGACAGTTTAATGTTCCAGGATATAAATACTAAGGGAAGGACAGAAAGGGAGGCAAGAGAGAAGGGGGAGTAGTGTTTTTGATAAGGGACAGCATTACAGCTGTACTGAGGGAGGATATTCCCGTAAATACATCCAGGGAAGTTATTTGAATGGAACTGGGAATAAGAAAGGGATGATCACCTTATTGGGATTGTATTATAGACCCCCTAATAGTCAGTAAGAGATTGAGAAACAAATTTGTAAGGAGATCTCAGTTATCTGTGAGAATAATAGGGTGGTTATAGTAGGAGATTTTAACTTTCCTAACATAGACTGGGACTGCTATAGTGTTACAGGTCATAGATGGAGAGGAGTTTGTTAAATATGTACAAGAAAATTTTCTAATTCAGTATGCGAATGTATCGACTAGAGAAGGTGCAAAACTTGATCTATCTGGGAAATAAGGCAGGTCAGGTGACTGAGGTGTCAATGGGGTAGCACTTTGGGGCCAGCAACCATAATTCTATTAGTTTTAAGATAGTAATGGAAAAGTATAAACCGGATCTAAAAGTTGAAGTTCCAAATTGGAGGAAGGTTTTCATTTTGACGGTATTAGGCAAGAACTTTCAAAAGCTGATTGGGGGCAGATATTCGCAGATAAAGGGACAGCTGGAAAATTGGAAGCCTTCAGAAATGAGAGAACGAGAGTTCAGGGACAGTATATTTCTGGCGAAAGTGAGGACTGCAGATACTGGAGATCAGAGTCTAGATTAGAGTGGTGCTGGAAAAGCACAGCAGGTCAGGCAGCATCCGAGGAGCAGGAAAATCGACGTTTCAGGCAAATCCTGATGAAGGGCTTTGCCCGAAACATCAATTTTCCTGCTCCTCAGATGCTGCCTAACCTGCTGTGCTTTTCCAACACCACTCTAATCTAGACAGCATATTCCTGTTAGAGTGAAAGGACTGGTAGGTGTAGGAAATGCTGGATGACTAAAGAAATTGAGGGTTTGATTAAGAAAATGAAGGAAGTGTATGTCAAGTAAAGACAGGATAGATCGTGTCAATCCTTAGAAGAGTATCAAAGCAGTCAGAGTATACTTAAGAGGGAAATTGGGGGCGCAAAAAGGAGACATGAGATAGCTTTGGCAAATAGGGTTAAGGAGAATCCAAAAGATTTTTACAAATACAAAGAACAAAAGGTAACTAGGGAGAGAATAGGGCCCCTCAAAGATCTACAAGGCAGCCTTTGTGTGGAGTCGCAGGAGATGGGGGCTTATTAAATGAGTATTTTGCATCAATGTTCACTGTAGAGTGTAGGGAAATAGATGGTGACATCTTGAAAAAGTCCATATTACAGAGAAGGAAGTGCTGGATATCTTGAAACACATCAAAGTGGATAAATCCCCAGGACGTGATCAGGTGTACCTTAGAACTCTGTGGGAAGGTAGGGAAGTGATTGCTGGGACCTTTGCTGAGATATTTGTAGCATCAATAGTTACCGGTAAGGGGCCAGAAGACTGGAGGTTGGCTAATGTGGTGCCAATATTTAAGAAAGGTGGTAAGGACAAGCCAGGGAACTGTAGACCAGTGAGCCTGATGTTTGTGGTGGACAAGTTGTTGGACGGAATCCTGAGGAACAGGATGTACATGCATTTGGAAAGGCAAGGACTGATTAGGGATAGTCAATATGGCTTTGTGCGTGGGAAATCATGTCTCATGTAACAATAAGGGTTGATGACGGCAGAGCGGTAGACGTGATTTACATAGATTTTAGTAAGGTGTTCGACAAGGTTCCCCATGGGAGACTGGTTAGCAAGGTTAGATAAAATGAAATACAGGGAGATATAGCCATTTGAACACAGAACTAGCTCAAGGGTAGAAGACAGAGGGTGGTGGTGGAGGGTTGTTTTTTAGACTGGAGTCCTGTGACCAGAAGAGTGCCACAAAGATTGGTGCTGGGTCCACTACTTTTCTTCATTTATATAAATGATTTGGATGTAAGCATAAGAGGTATAGTAGTAAGTTTGCAGATGACACCAAAGTTGAAGATGTAGTGGATAGTGAAGAAGGTTACCTCAGATTACAATGGGATCTTGATCAGATGGGCCAACGGGCTGAGGAGTTTAATTTAAATAAATGTGAGATGCTGCATTTTGGGAAAGTAAATCTTAGCAGGGCCTGTACACTTAATGGTAAGGTCCTAGGGAGTGTTGCTGAACAAAGAGACCTTGGAGTGCAGGTTCATAGCTCCTTGAAAGTAGAGTCACAGGTAGACAGGAGAGTGAAGAAGACGGTATGCTTTCCTTTATTGGTCAGAGTATTGAGTATAGGAGTTGGGAGGTCATGTTGCAACTATACAGGGCATTGGTTTGGCCACTTTTGGAATATTGCATGCAATTCTGATCTCTTTCTGATGGGAAGGCTGTTGTGAAACTTGAAAGGGTTCAGAAAAGATTTACAAGGATGTTGCCAGGCTTGGAGGATTTGAGCTATTGGGAGAGGCTGAACAGGCTGGGGCTATTTTCCCTGGAGCGTCAGAGGTTGAGGGGTGACCTTATAGAGGTTTACAAAATTATGAGGGGCATGGAGAGGATAAATAGACAACGTATTTTCCCTGGGGTGGTGGAGTCCAGAATGAGAGGGCATAAGTTTAGGGTGAGAGGGGGAAGATATAAAAGAGACCTAAGGGGCAACTTTTTCATGCAGAGGGTGGTACGTGTATGAAATAAGCTGCCAGACGAAGTGGTGGAGGTTGGTACAATTGCAACATTTAAAAGGGTTTGGAAGGATATGGACTGGGTGCTGGTAAGTGGGATTAGAGTAGGTTAGGATATCTGGTCGGCACGGACAAGTTGGACCGAAAGGTCTGTTTCCGTACTGTACATTTCTATGACTCTATAACTCTGAAGTTCCACTTCACCTAAATGGTGTGACTGATTCCTGGAACACACAATCATACAAACACTAGCTTGGAACTAAATAGACCTTTGGCCCCTTGGGCCTGCTGTGCCATTCCTAATAGTCAGAGGGAAATTGAGAAACAAACTTGTAAGGAGATCTCAGCTATCTGTAAGAAAAATAGGGTGGTTATGGTAGGGGATTTTAACTTTCCAAACAGACAACAAGACTGCCATAAGTGTTAAGGATTTAGATGGAGAGGAATTTGTTAAGTGTGTACAAGACAATTTTCTGATTCAGTATGTGGATGTACCTACTTGAGAAGGTGCAAAACTTGACCTACTCTTGGGACATAAGGGAGGGCAGGTGACTGAGGTGTCAGTGGGGGAGCACTTTGGGGCCAGCAACCATAATTCTATTAAATTTAAAATAATGATGGAAGAGGACAGACCAGATCTAAAGTTGAAGTTCTAAATTGGAGAAAGGCCAATTTGACAGTATTAGGCAGAACTTTTGAAAGCTGTTTGGGGGCAGATGTTTGCAGGGAAAGGGACGGCTGGGAAATGGGAAGCCTTCAGAAATGAGATAATGAGAATCCAGAGAAAGTATATTCCAGTTCGGGTGAAAGGAAAGGCTGGTAGGTATAGGGAACGCTGGATGACTAAAGAAATTGAGGGTTTGGTTAAGAAAAAGAAGGAAGCATATGTAAGGTAAGACAGGATAGATCGAGTGATTCCTTAGAAGAGTATAAAGGCAGTAGGAGTATACTTAAGAGGGAAATCAGGAGGGCAAAAAGGGAACATGAATAGCTTTGGCAAATAGAATTAAGGAGAATCCAGAGTTTTTACAAATATATTAAGCACAAAAGGGTAACGAGGGAGAGAATAGGGTCCCTCAAAGATCAGCAATGCGGCCTTTGTGTGGAGCATCATAAAATGGGGGAGATACTAAATGAGTATTTTGCATCAGTATTTACTATGGAAAAGGATATGGAAGATATAGACTGTAGGGAAATAGATGGTGACATCTTGCAAAATGTCCATATTACAGAGGAGGAAGTGCTAGATGTCTTGAAATGAGTAAAGGTGGATAAATCCCCAGGATCTGATCAGGTGTACCCTAGAACTCTGCTGGAAGCTAGAGAAGTGATTGCTGGGCCTCTTGCTGAGATATTTGTATCATCGATAGTCACAGGTGAGGTGCCGGAAGACTGGAGGTTAGCTGATGCGGTGCCACTGTTTTAGAAGGGTGGTAAGGACAAGCCAGGGAACTATAGACCAATGAGCCTGACATCGGTGGTGGGCAAGTTGTTGGAGGGAATCCTGAGGGACAGGATGTACATGTATTTGGAAAGGCAAGGACTGATTAGGGATAGTCAACATGGTTTTGTGCATGGGAAATCATGTCTCACAAACTTGATTGAGCTTTTTGAGGAAGTAACATAGAGGATTAATGAGGGCAGAGCGGTAGATGTGATCTATATGGACTTCAGTAAGGCATTCGATGAGGTTCCCCATGGGAGACTGATTAGCAAGGTTAGATCTCATAGAATACAGGGAGAACTAGCCATTTGGATACAGAACTGGCTCAAAGGTAGAAGACAGAGGGTGGTGGTGGAGAGGTTGTTTTTCACACTGGAGGCCTGTGATCAGTGGAGTGCCACAAGGATTGGTGCTGGGTCCGCTACTTTTTATCATTTACATAAATGATTTGGATGTGAGCATAAGAGGTATCGTTAGTAAGTTTGCAGATGACACCAAAATTGGAGGTATAGTGGACAGCGAAGAGAGTTACGTCAGATTACAATAGGATCTGAGAAGTGGCAGATGGAGTTTAATTCAGAAAAATGTGAGGTGCTGCATTTTGGGAAAGCAAATCTTAGCAGAACCTATACACTTAATGGTAAGGTCCTCGCGAATGTTGCTGAACAAAGAGACCTTGGAGTGCAGGTTCATAGTTCCTTGAAAGTGGAGTCGCAGGTAGATAGGATACTGAAGAAGGCGTTTGGTATGCTTTCCTTTGTTGGTCAGAGTATTGAGTACAGGAGTTGGAAGGTAATGTTGCAGCTGTACAGGACACTGGTTAGGTCACTGTTGGAATATTGCGTGCAATTCTGGCCCTCTTCCTATCGGAAGGATGTTGTGAATCTTGAAAGGGTTCAGAAAAGATTTACAAGGATCTTGCCAGGGTTGGAGGATTTGAGCTAGGCTGAGGCTGTTTTCCCTGGAGCGTCGGAGGCTGAGGGATGACTTTATAAAGGTTTACAAAATTATGAGCAGCATAGATAGGATAAATAGACAAAGCTTTTTCCCTGGGGTTGGGGTGTCCAGAACTAAAGGGCATAGGTTTAGGGTGTCATCCACGTATCTGATCCAGAGTTTGGGTTGAATTTGTGGTAAGACTGTTTGGATGACACCTTTGTAATCATTAAAAACACGGAAATAGAGAATACACACTGGATCATCAACTCCACACTCACAGGAATCCGATTCACGAGAGAGGAAGAAAAGGACAACCAACTCCCATTCCTAGACGTGAGGGTACAGAGAACACCAAATGGAGAATTCGCCACTAAGGTACACAGGAAAGCCACACACACAGACCAAGTCCTGAACTATGAAAACAACCACCCCAATAACACAAACGAAGTTGAATCAAGACACTATCCAAAGGGCCACAACACACTGCAGCACACCAGAACTGCAAAAAGAGGAAGAGGAACACCTATACAAGGTATTCGCAAAAAACGGATATCCTCGCAATTTCATCAACAGATGCTCGTTTCGTGGCTAGTTGATGTTCGTGGATATCATGAATTTGACTGGGACAACACTACCATTATAGGGCAAGTGAAACAAAGAACAGCCAGGGAATTCCTAGAAGCATGGCGCTCATCCACAAACTCCATCAACAAACACATAGACCTGGACCCAATATACCGGCCACTACAGCGGACAGCTGAAACTGACAACCGGAAGCGGCAGGGACAGGCCACTATAAATGCCGGAGGAAACACCACAGAAGTGCTTCACAGGAGGCTCCCAAGCACTGAGGATGTCACCTAGACAGGGGATGAAACGTTTGCCACAAAAACTTCCAGCTCGGCGGACAGAACCACAGCAATGAGGACCCGAGCTACAAATCTTCTTACAAACTTTGAACACCTACGGGCGAGAGACGCTATGACAAGCCAGGAAATGGGAATACTGCGCTAACCGCCTAAGTGCCACATACGAACAACTCCGGTTCCTGCATGAATGCCGAAAGAATCGAATCCTTCCACCAAGTGTCAGATACAGACCACCAGTCAACAACCCACAAGCCAGGGAAACAGCCAGACAGAACGGACTCAGGATGATCCAGGTAATGATCACAGACGCTCACAACCGACTTCACAGATACAGACATGAAATTGCGCGCCAAAAGTCGTTAATTTCAAAAACCACGAATCATGAATGGATCCGGACCATAGAACAGGCTGTCACCATAGTGAGAACAGGACTACACACCGCAAAAAAACAGCACTAAAAGAAAAAATGGCCAAACTAACACACAACAAAGAGGACACCACAACACACACCTGGGTTAAAAATCTCTCCCACAGACAGCTCACAGACACGGAAAGAACAATACTGGCCAAGGGACTCAACTACAACCACAGGGACGCCAAGACAGCAGACTTCCTAGCAGCCCTAGAATGCACACTCAGGAACAATGGACTGACAGAAGAGACACAACAAACAGTGAGACAAAGTAGACAAACACATAACCTCAACACCAAGGAGAGGGAAGCACTAAAATCACTAAGAAACGATAAGAATGATACTACCAGCAGACAAAGGCAGAATGACGGTCATCCTGGACAAAGCAGAGTACATCCAAAAAGCACAACAACTACTTGCAGATACCAACACCTACCAAAAGAGGGAGTTTGACCCCACCCCACAGCTCACCAATAGGATAAACAACACACTGAGGAACCGACAAAAAAAC
>NC_057719.1:16010203-16022250 GCF_004010195.1 Chiloscyllium plagiosum
GACAAACAGGAAGACGGCTAACGATCCGCATCCACGAACATCAACTAGCCACGACACGACACGACCAGCTATCCCTAGTAGCCACACACGCAGACGACAAGCAACATGAATTTGACTGGGACAACACTACCATTATAGGGCAAGCGAAACAAAGAACAGCCAGGGAATTCCTAGAAGCATGACGCTCATCCGCAAACTCCATCAACAAACACATAGACCTGGACCCAATATACCGGCCACTACAGCGGACAGCTGAAACTGACAACCGGAAGCGGCAGGAACAGGCCACTATAAATGCCGGAGGAAACACCACAGTAGCGCTTCACAGGAGGCTCCCAAGCACTGAGGATGTCACCTAGACAGGGGATGAAACGTTTGCCACAAAAACTTCCCACTTCACAGCATTTAAGAGGCATTTGGATGGGTATATGAATAGGAAGGGTTTGGAGGGATATGGGCCGGGTGCTGGCAGGTGGGACTAGATTGGGTTGGGATTTCTAGTCGGCATGGATGGGTTGGACTGAAGGGTCTGTTTCCATGCTGTACATCTCTATGACTCTTATTGGGCCATGTTTTCTCTCTGTGTTTTGAATTCCACATTCCCATCTACTCTGATAGCCTTTGATTCCCTTGCCTAACAAGAAATAAAGTTTTCTGGTAACTGTTTTCATCCCTGAGTTTGCAAACATCTTCAGCTTGAATTCTAATTGGGCAGGTCTGATTTGACATTGCACGTGCTGAGGAAGACTTTCTGCAACTGTGTTTGTCTTGGAATGCTTTTCATGTTGCAGTTGGTGCACCACCTGCCCTGCTAAGTCCCTTTTTATACAATTAGTTAACTGGTTATTAACATTAAACTAAAGCAAGTTTCAGTTTTGTAGCTTCGAGTGAAAAAAAACTAAATAGCTACTGGAGGTAAAAGAAAAAGAATAAAAAGCATCTGTGTCTTCCAGGGACTTACATGTTTGTTCTTGTTCAGAAGAATTATTTTTCTGTCCAATTGCGTGTGAAAGGGCAATACACAACAATATGTTATTTTAAAACTCATATACATTTCAAATGATGTCACAATATCTATTTCCTCAGGTTTTCCAGATCTCCTATCCAGTCGCTGACCTCTTTGTACACCTTTACCTGAAAAAATCAGACAACAGTTTCGAGATTTTATGTGCTCCTTACTTTATTTTCATTACTGAACTTAATAACAGGACTAACTGGATAGCAAAGAGTAAGTAAAATTCATGCACACAAACTACAATTCTAACCTATTTCAACCATCATTCCTTTTTGCACCATCTATTTTTAATGGAATATTTGTTAAAGATAAATTGCACCAAGCATAAAATGCATTGAGATTCAATTCAGAAATCAGGCATGGCAAGTTCTGTAGTGTAAAAAAAACTAATTAATTTAATTGAGGGCCTTTCCTAGTCCAATTACTTTATGTTCTTATATAGACTGAATGTCTTATCTGTCTGTTATCTGTATATATGAAATGTGAAAAATACAGGAAATCAGACAGCATCTGAGGTAAGACAAAAAGATCTAGTGGGGCTATTTTAACCTATTGGGGTGAGTAAGTTCATGAGCTTAAAATATTAAAATGTATCAACATATCAGTAAACCTATAGGAAACTGCCAATTTCTTATTCAATTCTGAGTGTCATCTTCAGAATGCAGGAAATCCCAAGGTTTGGATGGGTAGAAGCATAGAATCATACATTACAGCAGGCCCTTCGAGTCTATTCTACTAAAACTATGCTAAGTCTGCATGAGCCCCATTTTCCAAAACCAGACCTTGAATTTTATGACATTTCCAGTGCTCATATGAGTACTTTTAAAATACCCTGCATTCCAGACCCACCCCCCTCCCAATCTCTGGGTGAAAACATTTTTCCTCAAATCCTCTCTAAACCTCCTGCCTTCCACTTAAAGGTGTGCCTCCTTGTTGATCCTTCAACAAATGGGGAATAGTTGTTTTCTAGCCACCTGTCTATGCCCCTCATAGTCATATATACCTCTATCAGGCCGCCCCCTCCAAACTTCTCTGCTCGCTCCTTCCTGAAGAAGGGCCTGTGCCCGAAACGTCGAATCTCCTGTTCCCTGGATGCTGCCTGACCTGCTGTGCTGTTCCAGCAATAAAGTTTCAACTCCAAAGAAAACAACCTCAGCTTATTAAACCCCTCTTGATGGCTAAAGCAATGCTTCCTGAGCAACTTCCTGGTGAATCCCCTTTGCACCCCCTGCAGTGCCATTGTACCCTTCCTACAACATGGCGACCAGAACTGCACATAGTTCTTGTCACAGCTGTGGGCTAACCAAAGTTCTGTAGAGTTCCAAAATAACCTCCATGCTGCTATAATCTATGTCTCAATATATAAAGGCAACTGTATGTCTGCCTTCTTATCTATCCTATTAAGGTAGCAGGCCACCTTTCGGGATTTGTGGACAAGCATTCCAAGTCCCCTGTGTTCCTATGAGCTTCCTAGTGTCCTATCGTTCATTGAGTAGTCCCTTGTCACTTCTTCCAAAGTGCATCACCTCACACCTCACAAATTCCATCTGCCATTGATCTGCTCAATTTTTTTATATCCTGCTGTAATCTAAGACCTTCTTCCTCACTGTCAACCAACCAGCCAATTTTTGTGCCAACCATAAACTATTTATCATCCCTCCACTTTCCTATCTACTTTGCTATGGGTTTGTAACTTTGCATTTAATAGCAATTAACTACTGTTTTAAACAAGAATTTGGATTTTCTCAATGTGTGGGATGTCCGTGCTTCCTGAAACTTGCCGGGTAAGCAAAATTGGTAACAAGAGTTGATAGGACTGAGCAATTGACAGAAAGGAGCTTAAATGCTTTTACTTGACAGCTTCTCCCTGTCATAAACGAATACAGGACCAGTTCTGAGTGTGTGCTTTCATTGATTTGGAGATAATTTCCAAAGCTTGGGAGGTCATTTTTGCTACCTTGGATGTTCTTTTCGTTTCACACTTTCACCTGTCAGCATTCACAACAGTTTGGGAGTCATAGATGCAACTCTACCTTGGATTTCTTATGAAAGCCAATTTGGACTAGTATATTAGCATGAATAAAGGATCAGCAAACTAATACAGCTGGGTAAAGAGATGACAACCTGAAAATAATGAGAAGTCACTAGGATCAGTACTAGGTCACAATTATTTATAATAAAATTATTAATAACTTGGATGATGGAAATTAATATATTGTCTCCAAGTTTGCAGAATACACAAAAATAGGTCGGAAGGCAAGTAGTGAGGATGACACAAGGAGTCTACAGGTGGAGGCTGGTACAATTGCAACATTTAAGAGGCATTTGGATGGGTATATGAATAGGAAGGGTTTGGAGGGACATGGGCCGGGTGCTGGCAGGTGGGACTAGATTGGGTTGGGATATCTGGTCAGCATGGACGGATTGGACCGAAGGGTTTGTTTCCATGCTGTACATCTCTATGACTCTATGACTCTAAGTGAATAGATAAAACTTAGCTGATGGAATATAAGTGGAAAGAGGTGAGATTATGCATGTTGACATGAATAATAAAAGCTGAATATTATTTAAATAGAGAAAGCTTGCAGAAAGCTGCAGTGCTAAGGTCATTGGGGTCCTAGTGTAGGAATCACCAAAAGCTAGCATCCAAATTCAGCAGGAAATGGGGAAGGCAAATGGAATGTTGGCCTCTATTTCAAATTGAGTATAAAGATAATAAGGTCTTGCTAAAGTTATGCAAGGCATTAGTCAGACCACAGCTTAAATAATGTGAATGATTTTGATCCCCGTAATTGAAGGAAAGATGTGCCAGCATTGGAGACAGTTCATAGAAGATTCATTAGTTGATCCTAATGGAGAGAATTTCTTTTGAGGACTGATTGTATACGTTAGACTATACTCATTGGAATTCAGAAGAATCACAGGAGACCTTATTGAAACCTAAAGATTCTTTTGGGGGTTCACAGAATAGATGTAGAAAAGTTGTTTCTCCTTGTGTGAAAATCTAGGACAAGAAGATAGAAGGTATGGGCATTGCTGGCTGGACCAGTTTTTGTTTATTATCCTTAATTGCTCTTGTGAGGATAGTGGCAAGTTGCTTTCCTGAACTGCAGAAGTCCATTTGGGGTGGGTTAACCCATAATGTTTTTAGAAATGGAATTGCAGGATTTTGATCCAGCATTACTGAAGGAACAGCAGTTTACTTCCAAGTCAGGATTGTGAATAATTTGAAGGGGAGCTTGCAGGTGGTGGTGTTCCTATGTATCTGCTGCCCTTGTCCTTCTACATGAAGTGGTAGTGAGTTTGGAAGGTTTCTTTTCATTGGTTCATGGAATGTGGGCATCACCGACTATGCCAGCATTTATTGCCCTTCCCTAATTGCCCAGAGGAAAGTCAAGTGTCTACCAGATGTTTGTGGATCTGGTGTCACATGTAGGCCAGACGAGTTAAGAACTTCAGGTTCCTTCCCTAAAGCCCATTAATGAATCAGATGTTTTTTTTCTTCTGACAATCAGCAATGGACCTATGGTTGTCATTAAATATGAATTCCAGATTTCTTTTATTGAATTCAAATTCCACCATCTGCTGTGGCATGATTTGGACCCAGGTCCCCAAAACATTACTGGAGTTTCTAATTAACATTCCAGTGATAATATCACTAATCCATCGCCTCTCCAAAGGTGCTGTCTAAGGATCTTTGGTGAATTTCTGCATCATACCTTGTAGACAGTACTCACTGCTGCCACTGAGCATTGGCAGTGGAGGGAGTGGATGTGAGCTGCTTTATCCTGGATGGTGTCAAACCTGTTGAATGTTATTGGAGCTGTATACATCCAGGCAAATGTGGAGTATTCCATCATATTTCTAACATGTGCCTTGTAGGTGGTGTACAGGCTTTGGGGAGTCAGGAGATGCACCTACATCTTGAATGCTCCTATTTTGTCTGCCTCCATCACCTCGTCTCACACGTTCCAGGCACTCATCACCCTTTGTGTGAAAATCATTGCTGTCTTATGATTTTAAAAGGTACAATAACTCCTACAGCATCACAGCAGCAATATGCTCTTCAACCAACTGCTTTTCCACAGTAGAGAGGGAAAGTTACACTGTTTTACCTCACAGGAGGCAATCCTTCAATGTGGAATATACAACGACAGAAGTCATTTGACACCAGGTTGTAGTCCAACAGATTTATTTGAAATCACAAGCTTTCAGCGCACTGCCCCTTCGTCAGGTGACCTTTGGACTATAACCTGGTATTGTGTGATTCCTGACCTTGTCCATCCCTGTCCAACAGTGGTGCCTCCACATCATGGTAGAATGTACAAAGAGCAGCTTAACTTACTGGACATGATATTTGTTGCCTCCTGGAAGAAGTCTTCCTCCAAGTGGACTAATTAGTCATGCTTTTCCAAGGTTACTGCTGTCCTGATTTTCACTCCAGCTCCTCATCCATTTCACATTTGAGTTCAATGACAAGGCCATGATTTCAAAATAATTTGTCAGAAGGATTAGAGAGGAATTGAGGAGTGCTTTTACCCACAGGATGGTGGGAGTCTTGAATTTACCATCTGAAAGTTTAAAAGAAGAAAAACCACTCTGAGCATTTGAAAAAGATACTTAAACCTATGCATTTGAAGTGTTGTTACCTTTAGGGATATGAACCAAGAGCTGAAAAGTAGAAGTAAGCTGGATTCCTTTTTTTTCCCACTGGCATAGAAGCAAAGAATAGCCTCATTCTCTATCATAACTTGTTTTTATACCCAAGTGATGCTTAGTTCATTCAGCACAAGTCTAGTCTGCAACAGATATTCACACCTCTAATTAGTGTCAGTGGAAGACTACTTGGCAACACTGTTACCCTCAAAGAATAAGGCTAATGACACCAGTCAGGAGTCCTACATTGATGAGTAGGAAAGTTACATTAGCACAAGAGTTATAACTGAGCAAGGTACTGTGTTGAAAATCATTAAAGTAGAAAAGTCTCCAGGACCTGATGGAATCTGTTCCACAATGCTAAGGAAGATGATGGAGAAAATTGTTGACCTTGTGCAGAATCTCTGTATCCTTCTTAGTCACAGGCAAGATCCCAAAGGATAGGAGAATAGTCATGTATTCCTTTGTTTAAGAACGGCAACAGGGATAATCTGAGAAAATGCAGGCCAGTGAGCATTTTGTCAGTGTTAGGGAAATTTGGAGAAGATTCTTAGGGATAGGATTTATTTACATTTTGAAAAAATATGGAATTATTAGTGACAGGCAGCACGACATTGTGTTGGAGAGGTTATGTCTCACAAACATTGACAAAGGTGATTGATGAGAGCATGATGGTGGGTGCAAAGCCTTTGACAAGGTCCCTCATGGCAGGCTGATACAAAAGGTGGAGTCACATGGAATCCACAATGAGCTGGTAAGATGGATATAGAACTGGCTCGGTCATAAAAGGCAGAGACTAATGGTAGAAAGGTATTTTTCTGTCCAGAGATCTGTGACCAGTGGTGTTCCACAGGGATCAGTGCTGGGACCTCTATTGTTTGAAATAAATGTAAATGATTTGTAAGCTTGTGGATAACTGGGGGAGCTGTAGATAGTCAGAAGGATTACCAAAAGATTTGGCAGGATATAGATAGGCTGAAGACTTGGGCAGAGAAATGGCAGATGGAAATTAATCTGGAAAAATGTGAGATGTTACATTTTGGAAGGTCTAATACAGAAGGGATGTATACAGTAAATGACAAAACCCTTAGAAACATTAACTTACAGAGAGTCCCGCCATACAGATTCACACTTACCCAAAAGTAGCAACACAAGTGGATAAGGTGGTCAAGAAGATCTATTGCATGCTTGTCTTCATCGGCTGAGGCATAAAGCGTAAAAATTGGCAAGTCATGTTGCAGCTGTACAGAATTTCAGTTAGGCCACATTTGGACTAGTGGCCACAGTTCTGATCACCAAACTACCGGAAGGATATGGAGGCTTTGGAGAGGGTATAGAAATATTTTAGCGGGATGTTGCCTGGTTCGGAAGGTATTAGCTATTAGGAAAGATTGAAAAACTCATTTGTTTTCACTTCAACTTCAGAGGCTGAGGGGTGATCTGATAGAGGTTGACAAAATTATGAGAGGCATAGATAGAATGGATAATTAGAGTCTTTTTCCCAGGATATACATGTCAATTACTAGGGAACATAGGTTTAAAATAAAAAGGGGAAAGTTTAAAGGAGATGTGAGAGGCAAGTATATTACACAGAAAGCAGCAAGTGCTACCAAAGGAGGTGGTGATATGGGCTGGTTGCTGGCTGGTGGGACTAGATTGGGTTGGGATATCTGTTCGGCATGGACGGGTTGGACCGAAGGGTCTGTTTCCATGCTGTACATCACTATGACTCTATGACAGTAGCAACATTTAAGAGTCAACTTGATAGATACATGAAAAAGCAGAAAATAGAGAGATATGGACTGTGTGGAGGCTAATGTTTTTTAGTTTAGGAAAGGTGTCATGTGTAGGCAAGTGCTTGTTGGGCTAAAGGGTCTGTTCTTGTGCTGTACTATTCTTTGTTCTTTGTACCAGAATGCTGAAGATGCACTTCAGATGTCCAGACAAATCCAGGTGTATTGCTGTGTTTATTCATTAACTTCCAGTGACTTCTAGGAAGGACTGACTCAGGCACACTTTGTCTAATCTGAGATTGTGTAGCCCTCTAGCTTATGAGTTCTAAATCCACTTTGGGCCCACAACCCAGCACAAAATACAAGGAAATTCCCCAAGCAACAAATTATTCATCTCGCATATCCATTGATAATCTTTTACTCTTATTATTCCATTCTTCAGAAGACAAGAGACCACTAGGCATATAACAGAAACAAGGAAGGCAGAGTAGTGGAGCTTTATGTGAAGTTTATGATGCCTTCAGTAAACACAAATGCGATAAGGTAAAACAGTGAAAAACAGCTGACAGTTTGATCTCACATATAGGTGCTCCATAAAATGCACCACCCACTAAATATTTGAGAGAGCACATTCACTCATATGTATAAAGTCATAGCCCATATTGAAGTAGCCACACATTGGTTTATTGACAAGGAGATCCCTACTAGCTTCCTACTTCATTAGCACTATTGAGATCCAAGGTGCAGCTGGAGCTGGGAGTCAACAGAGACCATAGACTTAAGAGGCCTACACCCAATGTCAATGACTACTAATGACCAAACATATGCCTTATTCATGCTTTTCCTTTTGCTAAGTATGGCCACTGGTGAGTTTTTTTTCCGGAGGTGTTTCCACCATGCAGCCAAGTAGGTTTGTTTCATTTTATCTTACCAAATTCACCACATTAATTACCTGCCCTGCTCCCCAGTAGTGCCATCACATCCAAGTTGAGCCCTATCTGCCATTCCGAGAACAACCTGGCAGCTAGTGAATATCTGCCAAAAAGACTGCTATCCCTTCTGCCTGCTCCATCTTTGAAAGGCTCCTGTGCCCCGGACAAGCCTTGGGCTAAAGGGTCTGTTCTTGTGCTGTACTGTTCTTTGTTCTTTGTACTAGAGAGCTGAAGATGCGCTTCATATGTCCAGACAATCTGCAGATTGTCTGGACATATGAAGCGCATCTTCAGCTCTCTAGTACAAAGAACAAAGAACAGTACAGCACAAGAACAGACCCTTTAGCCAAGGCTTGTCCGGGGCACAGGAGCCTTTCAAAGATGGAGCAGGCAGAAGGGATAGCAGTCTTTTTGGCAGATATTGCCCCTCACTGGTAACATCAGTGTACAGCAACCATAAGACCATACCACCCATGCCACATAGCTGGCATGTTTGATGGTCCTTCTCATTTACAACCTCATTGTCTCATCCTAGTTGCTATTTAATTACTACCATACAAACATTAACTGCCCTTAACCTCATCGCATCTGCACATCCTCCATGTCAGCACCGCCCTGTCCCTAATGCTCATTGGACTCTCATAGATTGTCATTGTTCAATAAGGGAACATCATGTACAAGCAAGTAATTGGACAAATACAAACATGGACTTTTATTTACAGACAACAACAATTAATACAAACAAAACCAATAGCTGCTGAAGTTCACTCCCACAATGTGCAAACCAGATTTTGGCATCATGACCAGTGATGTGCTGCTGCTGCCAGCTCCCATCTATTCTAAAGAGACATCAGTAAGGTTCTGCTTGGCTTGTAGTATCCAATACAACTGAGCTCTGTCATGGACAACAGCTACCTCCATTCCAATCTCTTTTTCCTTTGACTTGGAAGTCTGCTGTCATTCCTGTAGTTCCTCAGCATCCAGCACATTATCTCATTGCCTGCTTTATTTGTATGGATAACAGCACACCAGGATGATATGGCATATTCTGTCCAGACTATATTGGACAACCCCAGAACAGTCCAAAAAGTGGAAGTGCATCTTCAATAGCCCTATCATCAGCTCTGCCTCATCAGCAACATTTAACACTTGCATCAGTAAGGGGGTTGACCACAATGAGTACCTCTTGTCACCAAGTAAGTAGCCTTGTAAGGCACTTGGACCCTCAAAAGCACTGGTTGAGCAGGACTGCACTAGGATGTAGGAATTATGGAACCTACCAGGGTAACAGGCACAGACCACCAGCAAGTTGCAACAGTGATCAGAGTTCTGCAACTCTTAAAGATGTTACTTCATGTCCCAATAGTCAAGTATACCCAAGCTATGGACAGGAGCAGTTGGGCAGACTTTGTCTGAATCCTTAGGAGATCTGAAACACAGAGATCATAAGCCAATAGCATTTTAGCAGTCAAGGCAAGGATTGGAAAAGAGGACTTGGTGATCAGCGTAGTGGTGCATCATTGCATCAGCTTTGTGGCCAGAAAGTATGAGAGGAAAATGTCTTATTCAATCTAGCCATTTTTATTTAAACCAGTTAGTATCTGCCTGACAAATGGGTGCAGCCCTTTTGCAGTGAAAAGGCAATTACAAACATGCAAGTATCTAAAGTGGTTACCAATTGTAGAAATATACTTGGTTGGAGAAAAGTGAAGATTTCCAAGTGAATTAACCTCAAGCAAGTGAGAAGTCTGTGAAAGTCCAACAAATTAGAGTTCACTAAAACCAGAAGAGCTCTTTCCAGAGTTTCCCATGTAGGAAAACAAACAGGAAATATCAAAATTAAACATCTATCTTGATAGATCCCTGCTGAGTAAGCCTTAACCAATGAAAGTCACAAACCTAACTCCCCATCTTCATCAAAAGGAACAAATGTGGAACTGAAGAAGGGAAAAAGATTGCCTGCTCTACTCATTCATGACCATGCAGATTGTAGGTGCCTGTTCTAGGAATTAGCTCAGCTATGTGCTGAAAAATAATGCAAACAATTAAAGACAACCACCCTAACCAATTTGTTTTTAGCTCTTATAAAAATTAAAGAAATGGTTCCAATGGTGAAGTAAAATAATGTATTTTTGTAGTTGATTTTTAAACTACATCTCAATGTGAATTATAACAGATTTTGATGATTACCTGTATATGATATTTATGTTTTGTCTAGGTACAAAAATTACTCCGAGTTTTGACAAATTAAGAAAATACTTTGAATCTTCCATAAATGTGCATAATCCAGATGGATTAACTATCTTCTTATTTGTAAGTAATGTTATATTTTTGATTATTTAGCAAAAACTATGATCTCTGAATTCAATCCACTAGAATCAATTACGATGGAAAATTATTATCTTAAAATCTCTGACTTACACTAGAATCCGTGCAATTTCTGAATTGGTGTGGCACATGATGAATTGGACAAAATTTCCAAATGATCTCAGGAAGGTCCCAAAAATTGTTCTGAAGGAAATAGATAGAAGGTGCACTCAGACCATGGGCCTGAGGTTAGCCATGATAGGACCTGAGGGACACAAGTTCAATTGGCATTTTCCACTCCTGAGATTTATTTGTGGGGATCACTCTGCAGTGCCACCAGCTGTCAAGCCTACTGAACTAACCGTGAGCAAATATCTCAAGTGCATGACATCGTATTGATTTCACTATGACATGTATTAGTATGAACTGTTACAGAGTATGCTGTGGAGGAGTGGTGTATTTCTGATAGTAGCTGTGGGACTTCCATGTTTTACTGCACAATTTATGTTGCTATAATATGGCACTTAGCATCAATATTATTATTATTATGAAATGACATCAACTTTCTTTATTTCATTGTTGTGTTTCTACAATGTAGGGTTCAGAACTGTACCATTTCAGAGTAGAAGTGATTCCTGGAGTATCATTCTGTAACTTGGTTGAGGAATTTCAGGTAATGCAATTTTTGTTTGGGTATTTTTGTCAAGGGAAAGAGGGAAGGACATTTAATTTTAAGTAGTCACTTATAAAGACATTAAACCAAAAAAAATCTTAATTTAAGAAAATTAACTTTTCACTATATGCAAGTCCTTCAGTTAGACCACTAACTAATTCTAGTAGCATCACCTGTAAGGAATGTATTTCAGTTTATATTCTGTGGCTGATACTTAAATTGGCCCTTAATATAGCCATCAGCTTTAATCATTACCTCTGATACCTCTTTTCATCAGCAAGACTGTATTTGTAATCGTCAATGTAGTTAGTATTTTGAAAGAGATGCATGCCTCACACAAGGCCCTGGCTTTGCATAGGAGTCATAGAGTCCCACCTGCCAGCACCCGGCCCATATCCCTCCAAACCATTCCTATTCATATACCCGTCCAAACGTCTCTTAAATGTTGCAATTGTACCAGCCTCCAACACATCCTCTGGCAGCTCATTCCATACACGTACCACCCTCTGCGTGAAAAAGTTGCCCCTTAGGTCTCTTTTATATCTTTCCCCTCTCACCCTAAATCTATGCCCTCTAGTTCTGGACTCCCCGACCCCAGGGAAAAGACCTTGTCTATTTATCCTATCTATGCCCCTCATAATTTTGTAAACCTCTATAAGGTCACCCCTTAGCCTCCAATGCTCCAGGAAAACAGCCCCAGCCTGTTCAGCCTCTCCCTGTAGCTCAGATCC
>NC_057719.1:16022484-16034275 GCF_004010195.1 Chiloscyllium plagiosum
ATGTAAATGACAAAAAGTAGAGGGCCCAGCACCGATCCTTGTGGCACTCCACTGGTCACAGGCCTCCAGTCTGAAAAACAACCCTCCACCACCACCCTCTGTCTTCTACCTTTGAGCCAGTTCTGTATTCAAGTGGCTAGTTCTTCCTGTATTCCATGAGATCTAACCTTGCTAATCCTATAAATCTTTGTAAAGGCAAGATCTTCCATCCATTCCTTAAAATGTCACACACATCAGTTGGATTGGAAATAGGCACAGGGTCTCCAGTATTGGGAATCTATCCTATTACAGAGTAAAATGTCTGTTACAACTTGTGCAAAGAGACATACTTGCTTACAAAAGAGTTCATGCAGGTCTTACCTAGAGATATATACAGGAATCATGGAGTTAGGACTTCTGACTCAACTGCATCATAGATCTGTTCCTGGAGTTTAAATGCCATAAGGTTTCTTGTGCACGCTGGGGAATTAACTTCTTGCTCAAATTCTCAACAGTTCTCTACCTTGTTGGGCCAATGCCAGTGTTATGGTAGTGTTGTTCAAAATCTACCCAAATTAGCATGGCAATAGTGCCACACAAAGTGATTGAGGGTATCGTCAACATGAGCTGTTTGTTCTGATCAAGAGGGAAATTATTTTTCTACCATGTGGTCTCACACTATGCATATTAATTTCACAAAAAATCTGTAATATTCAAAAAAGTACCATTTCTTAAAAGGCTGAAGTCTTTAAATACAATGGAGGCATCAAAACACACCATAGCATCATTCGAGCCATTCAGCATGGAAACAGACCCTTTAGCCCATTTTACCCTCACTGACCAGACATCCCAATCTGACCTCGTCCCATTTATCAGCATTTGCCATCACCTTTCCTATTCATATACCCATCCAGAAATCTTTTAAATGTTGTAATTGTACCTACCCTCCCCATCTACCTCTGGCAGCTCATTCCATACATGCATCATGCTCTTTGTGAAAAAGTTTCACTTTAAACCTATATCCTTTAGTTTTGGACTTGCCTACCTTATGAAAAAGACATTGGTTATATACACCATTTATGCCCCTCATGATTTTCTAAACTTCTATGACATCATGCCTCAGGCTCAGACATTCCAGGAAAAAAAGCCCCAACCTATTCAGCCTCTCCCTATATCTCAAGCTCTCCAGTCCAGGTAAAATTCTTGTAAATCTTTTCTGTACCCTCTCAGGATTAACAATATCCTTCCTATAGCAGGGTATCCAGAATTATACACAGTATTCCAAATGTGGCCTCACCAATGTCCTGCACAGTCGCAACATGATATCCAAATCTCCAAACTCCTATACTCAAATAGTTTGCCAAATGCCTTCCTCCTACCTGTGTCTCCACTTTCAAAGTACTATGTGAAATAACTCATCGAAGGCCTGTATCCCATCACCAAATCACTATTTACATGGGCATAGTACATGGCATTGACCCAGCTAGCAGAGAGACGGTTGCTAGAGTGAGCAGAACTTCTGACACGCCTGTTTAGATTCGTTAGACAGGACTCACTGATTGTATCAGGTTAACAGGACCAACCAGAGAGCTCATATTCTCTGAAATCCACCTGGTTGACATCATTCCTATCACTGCTGTGCACCTGCACCCCAATGACAAATCAATGCTTTTCTTGTGAAATATGTATTCCGAACTTTAAGAATTTTATGTAACCACTTTATTAGGAGACTCAGTCACTGAGAAAGTGGCATGAAAGTTGGTTTCTATGTTCAGCTTGTCAGAATCTTGTGCTAGATTCTGCACTTATAGTGAAAATTTCTTAGTTTCAAATAACAATTATTGTTTGTCATAAGTAATAAATAAAATGGAAAATGCCACAGCCAGTCAGACAAAATCTAAGAAGAGAAAGAAAGTTAACCTTTGAGGTCAGGACCTTTCATCAGACCTGCAGAATGATAGAAATACAATAGAGTTTTGAACAAGTGGAAGAGGTGGGGATGGCAGTGGGTGAGGAGGGAACAATAAAAAAAGTGAAGCTACCTGACATGTTGGATGGCAGAGAGATCAAATAATATGATATTTCATGGTACAAAAGCCAAAATGGGTGGTAATGGGTAAAGAAACCTAACAAAATCTTGATGAGGCATGAGTAACTGAATAGCAGTCATCCTCATGAAAAGTGAAGAAATAAAGAAACAAAAAGAGAAAAAATGTAACCACCTATTATTTGTCAGCTTTCACATTGAAAGTATTTCAGAGCACCACTTAAAATAGTGATAAGCATTTATACCAAGTTCATAAATGCACATATGCATTAAATTTGACACAGAATAGATAGTGGGGTCGAAAAGTGTGGCACTGGAAAAGCACAGTGGTCAGGCAGCATCCGAGGAGCAGGAAACTCGACGTTTCAGGCATAAGCCCTTCATTAGGAATGTGGAGGGGGTGAAGTGGGCTGAGAGATAAATGGGGATTAGTGGGCTGTGGTGAAGGTAGCTTGGAAGGCGATAGTTATATGCAGTTCAGGGTGATGGTGATAGGTCAGAGCTGAGGAGGGTGGAGCAGATAAGTGAGAAGGAAGATAGACAGTTGGGACAGTCCAAGAGGGTGGTGCCAAGTTGGAGGGTTGGATCTGGGATGAGGTGGGGGGAGGGGAGATGAGGAAACTGGTGACGTCGATGTTGATGCCATATGCTTGGAGGGTTCCAGGGTGGAAGATGAGGCATTCTTCCTCCACTAGTGTCTGGTGGCTAGGAGTTTGCAGTGCAGGAGTCTCAGGACATGAATGTCCTTGGCAGAGTGGGAGGGGGTGTTGAAGTGGTCAGCCACAGGGCAGAGGGGCTGTTTGGTGCATGTTTGCCAGAGATATTCTTTGAAATATTCTGCAAGTTGGCAGAAAGGATGTAGAGAAGACCACATCGAGAGCAACGGACACATTAGATGAGGTGATTGGATGTGCAAGACAATTTCTGTTGGATGTGGAACCATCCTTTGAGGCCTTGGATGGAGGTGATTGGTTGAACTGGTCCTCACCCTCAACAACTTCTCCTTCGAATCCTCCCACTTCCTTCAGACCAAAGGGGTAGCTATAGGCAGCTGCATGGGCCCCAGCAATGCCTGCCTCTTCGTCAGATATATGGAACAGTCTATCTTCCATAGTTACACTGGCACTATTCCCCACCTTTTCCTCCACCACATTGATGACTGTATCAGCGCCATCCCATGCTCCCACGAAGTTGAACAGTTCATCAACTTCACGAACATCTTCCACCCCTGACTTCAACTTCACCTGGACCATCTCAGACACCTCCCTCCCTTTCCTGGACCTCTCCATCTCTATTTCCAGCAATCGACTCAACACGGACAGCTACTTCAAACCCACCAACTCCCACAGCTACCTTACTCACCTCCTCCCACCCCCCACGCCTGTAAAAATGCTATCCCTTACTCCCAAATCCTCTGCCTCTGCTGTATCTTTTCCCAGAAGGAGCAATTCCACTCCAGAACAGCCCATGTGGCCTCCTACTTCAAGGACTGTAATTTCCCCTTCCATGTGGTCAACAATGTCCTCCAGTGCATCTCCTCCACTTCCCACACCTCTGCACTTGAACCCCACCTCTCCAACTGCAAAATGGATAGAACCTCCCTGGCCCTCACCTTCCACCCCACCAATCTCCGGATACAACGCATCATCCTCTGCCATTACCGCCACCTACAGTCAGACCCCACCACCAGAGATTTACTTCCTTCCCAACCCCTGTCAGCATTCTGCAGAGACCATTCTCTCCGCGACTCTCTCGTTAGGTCCACGCCCCCCACCAACCCACCCTTCACTTCCAGCACCTTCCCTTGCCACTGCAAGAGGTGCAAAACCTGTGCCCACACCTCCCCCCTCACCTCTGTCCTCAGCCCCAAGGAACCTTCCACATCCAGCAGAGATTTTCCTGCTCATCCAAACACTTCATCCACTGTGTCTGTTGCTCTCAATGTGGTATCTTCTACATTCGGGAGACAAGATGTCATTTGCGGAATGGTTTAGAGAACATCTCTGGGACATGCACCAAACAATCCATTGCCCTGTGGCCAACCATTTCAACTCCCCTCCCACTCTGCCAAGGATATGTAAGTCCTGGGCCTCCTCCACCACCAAATCGTAGCCTAAAGGAAGAATGCCGCATCTTCCACCTTGGCACCCTCCAATCACACAACATCAACATCAATTTCACCAGTTTACTCATCTCCCCTCCCTCCACCTCATCCCAGATCCAATCCTCCAACTCGGCACTGCCCTTTTTAACTGTCCCACCTGTTCATCTTCCTTCCCACCTATCGCTCCATCCTCCACTGTGACCTATCACCATCACCCCCAACTGCATCTACCTATCGCCTTCCAAGCTACCTTCGCCCCAGCCCCACCCCTCCCTCCTATTTATCTCTCAGCTCACTTCACCCCCCTACATTCCTGATGAAAGGCTTATTCCCTAAACCTCAACTCTCCTACTCCTCGGATGCTGCCTGACCAGCTGCGCTTTTCCAGCGCCACACTTTTTGACTCTAATCTCCAGCATCTGCAATCCTCACTTTCTCCATAAAATAGATAGGTGCAACTTAAAATCCACTTAAATTTCAAAATGCCTCCAGTCAGATGAATTAGCAGTACTTGCTTTAGTTAATTTATTTACGTTTTCTGGGACATATTTATAGGAGACTAAAATGTGGTTGGAATATTTGGGATGCAGCGTAAAATTTGTTTCCCAGAAAACAGGTAGCATACTACTTATGAAGCCTGCACAGTGTTCTTCAGGAATATAAATAGAGAAAAGAGCCTTGTGGGTCATGCAGTAGTACCTGCCTTCAAGAAGTTATTATAACTCTGCGTAGTTGCAACTGAAGTATTTCATGTACAATTTTCTCACAGAATAATTCTGTTCAAACGCATTTACTTCCTCTAAGTTCTATAAGGAAAATGTAGAAAGTATGGAGCTAAAGCAGATAAAACAGAGTAAAGTAGGGGCATCTCTAGTCAATAATTACCATAATACAATAGGCTTCAAGATGAGGATTAAGAAAGAAGCATATGTTAAGGACATAGACAATAGTGGATCTTAGCTGAAAATGTGTTGCTGGAAAAGCGCAGCAGGTCAGGCAGCATCCAAGGAACAGGAGAATCGACGTTTCGGGCATAAGCCCTTCTTCAGGATCTTAGGAGAGAAGGCAAAAGTAGTAATTGGGAAAGCAAAGAGCAACTATGAAATTAAATTATGATGAAACATAAAGCAAAATAATAAAATCCTTTGTACTTATATCGATAAATAAAGGAAGACCACAATGGATATTGAACAATTAAAGGATAAACACAAAAGTAACAATGGCAAAATCACAGAAATATTAAATAATTATTTCACTTTGGTGTTTACCAAGGAGATTGAAAAAGTGAATATGACATTAAATGTGTGGTGATGAATGAGATAAATGAATCTGAAACATCAAAACAACGAATGAATAAACTAAAGTGAAACTCTATTCTGAGGGAATAGTTAATATTAAGGAAGATTGAGAGAATTTATAGAACAACATTAATACCTTGCAGAATAAAATAATAAAGTAGAATGTTTCCATTATCTGGTTAGATAGTTTATATTTTCAGTTTAAGTAGATGTTATTTCAAATTTAATTATGCAAACTGCATAAATATTGGTAATTATTTAACATGATACTATGTTTGCTTTTCACAGATCTATGTTGCTGATCCACCAATGGCATATCCATTCCATTACTTGGTCAGCATGATAACTGCCATTAGTCTGGGAGCATTTATTATGTTTTATTTCATTTTGCAAAACTATTGGAATAACTTTGCCATCAGAAACCCATGCTGGAAGTTTAAGATAGGTCCATTACCAGGGAAAAAAGTGTTAAAAAGCAAAAAATAAATCTAAAAGTAAAACCATGCATATTACTGAATTTTCTTTGCGTTGTTAACTGGTGCAGAATGAATTGTGTGTAGGTATCTAAATTTGGAAAAGCTTTTCAGTGCCACTAGGTTTGAACTCCATCCTCACTTGAAGATCAAATTGATTGGCACCTGAAAGCAACAACTTTCAATTAACCTACAGTCATGATTACAAAGTAAGAAGCACACCAACTTCTTGTTATTTGCTCATTTCCATGATCTCTGCATCTAGCTGGTACAAGTCCTGTTGTTTGTTGACTATAAACATCATTCAGGACTAAAATACTTAAGTAGCTAGCACTATAAATGTTAAATATATGTAAAAGAGAGCTTTTTTGAGATTGATTCAAGTAGCATCTATATGTTTAATTCAGTCAACATTTTGGAATTTTTGTTTGACAACTGGCTGTACTACCTAGTTGAATTGCACTTGCACCAAGTGGACTAAAAATAAAAGCAGATTGATGCCTGTTTTTGTTTGGATGATTTATACTTAATGTCTTAAGTGTAATCAGATTTACAAAGCAAATTGTATAAATACCATAGTAATTCAATATGTCTTTTACATCAACAGAGCATCATAAAGCATTTCATAAACAATAAAGTGCAGTCACTGTTGTAGGAAGTACAGCTGTCTTTTTTTTATACAGCCAAGTTCTACAAACAAAAAACTGTTTTGCTTCTTTTGTGATGTTGATTGAAGGATAAATACTAGTCAGGTCAATGGGAAAATACCCCATCACTGAAAAAGTGCCTGGAAATTATGACATCAACCTGAGAGGGCAGACAGAGCATTAATTTAACATCTCACCTGAAAAATAGCATCTCTGACAGTATAGCAAACTTACAGTAGTGCTGGAGTATCTACCTAGATTATTGTATTCTAGTCCTCAAATAGATCTCAACCCACAGTCTTCTGGCACCTATAAAGTTGCATGAAAATGACCTGAAAGCATAATATTGTCACCAAGCCCTCCCCATAAAATTGGAATTTGCAATAGTTATATTGATTAATAAAAATTCAATCACAACACTATCTAAGTAGGTTGCAAAATGAGATCTACTAAAAGTATTTGGAGTTTTATTTCCAGTAAGTGACATGAATGAAGCTGAAATGAGATGAGATTATAAAACATATGATCCACTAAAAAAGTAGTATGAATTAGAAATAACAAATATTGGAGTACGTTGCAAGATGTTTTAATAAAGCTGTAATGTACCTTTCTCAAACCATATAAAATACTTCCAATATTATAAGCAGTATCATTCTCCATTGTGCTTGAGCATTCCTACTCTTCAATGTATACATTTCCAGGAATCGCAAATTCTTTTCAATCTTCTATCTAATTAAGGCAATTCATATGACTCATAGAAAGATAAAGCTTACTAGCTTTTCTTACTCTCTGGTCTTGAATCTATTCTCTGAACTAGAAGTCATGTTCAGGAATTTGATACTCATATGTTTTCTTTCACAACTTGGTTCCTACTGATCAAAATATTGCAATGTAAGGCAAGTAGTATGTGTCCAGAGCTGAAAATGTGTTGCTGGAAAAGCGCAGCAGGTCAGGCAGCATCCAAGGAGCAGGAGAATCAACGTCGATTCTCCTGCTCCTTGGATGCTGCCTGACCTGCTGCGCTTTTTCAGCAACACATTTTCAGCTCTGATCTCCAGCATCTGCAGTCCTCACTTTCTCCTAGTATGTGTCCATAACTGGTTTAATTACTCTTTAGACAAGCAACAAAACTGGTTATCAATTACGGCACAGTGTAGAGCTAAGCCAAATTAATTTAATCTGCAAAGCATCATGCATTCACAGAGAAGACAAACAGCTCTTTGGAAATATCATGGGTTCATGGAAAAAAAATGGCAAAAAAGAAACAACACTCCTGCAGGTCAAGGGTACAAGTTCAGACAATCCTTTCAATTTCTTATCAGTAAGGATGGATTGCTGTGAGTTTCAAATTGATGAAAGGTATTCAGACCAGATTTCAGGTTCAGATGCGAAGCAGTTAGGAAAACCGATATTTAAACTTTATCAGGTTTCACAAATATTTCACTGAGGGAGAGAGAGAACTTGGTTTAGCTTTAAAATCATCTTGTCATGATGCAGGGAGAGCTATTTTCTGTTGAACGTCCCTTCAACAACTTATTCCTCAGATTTGTGAAAATACACAGAAATCTGATCCAAGAGGCTTATGCTAGACAATGAGTAGTAGAGATCCAAGGCTTTATCAAGTCTGTTTAGACTGAAATTAAGCCATTAAATTGATCTCTTATCTCTTTTTAAAAGCCTCTTGCTCCCAAAATTATTTGCTTTCCCAGTAACCAGCAAATAATCACTGTCCTCTTTGATCTTATGACTTCTAATTTCCAAGGAAACACATGACAAAGCCTCTTCAACCAGAAATATGCAAACAGTTCCGTAGTTCAGTTTCTCGAAGTCTATATTTATTTATGTTTTTCCAGCAAGCGGCATGCAAAAAGATAACTGTTAAAGGCCTTGTGAAATTAGAATACTTAAGCCAGCACCTTTGAGCGTCCGAGAAGAAGAATAATTAAGCTTAAGTTGCTCCACTTACAGTTTTTACCCTCTTTGGTCTCAAAGTTAATGTTCACTTAGTTATATCATTATAAGCTACTAATTAATGAGAAATTTGTTTTGAGAATGACTGAACAATTCTCATTTCTCTTGGGTTTAATTTAATCCATAGTAAATCCGAAAAAGAACAACTGTACTGGGAATAATTGACTGATGAAAATTCAAAGGTTTTCTTTGGAAGTTGGGAAGAGAACGTAGAACATTGAACAGTACAGTACAGAACGGGCCCTTCAGCCCACAATGTTGTGTCAAGCATTTATCTTAATCTAAGATCAATCTAACCTACACACCCCTTAATTTACTATCATCCATTTGCTTGTCCTGTAGTTGCTTAAATATCCCTAATGTCTCTGACTCTACTATCATCGCTGGCAGTGCATTCCACGCACTCACCACTCTCTGTGTAAAGAACTATTGCTGAAATCTTCCTTATACCTTCCTCCAATCCTTAAAATTATGACCTCTTATGAAAGCCATTTCTGCCCTGGAGAAAAGTCTCTGGCTATCTACTCTCCCTATGCCTCTCATTACCTTGTACACCTATATCAAGTCACCACTCTGCCTTCTTCTCTCCAGTGTGAAAAGCCCTAGCTCACTCAACCTCTCTTCATAAGACAAACCTCCAATTGAGGGAGCATCCTGGTAAATCTCCTCTGCACTCTCTCTAAAGCAACTACATTCTTCCTACAATGAGGCGACCCGAACTGGGCACAATATTCCAAGTGTGATTTAACCAGACTTTTATCGAGCTGCAGCAAAACTTCGCCAATCTTAAAGTCAATCCCCCTGTTAAGGAAAGCCAAAACACCATATGCCTTATTAAAAAACATTATTAACTTGTTTGACAACTTTGAAGGATCTATGTACATGGACACCAAGATCATGCTGATCCACCACACTGCCAAAGATGCCTGTCTTTAATCCTGTATTCAGCATTCATATTTAACTTTTCAAAATGAGTCATTTCGCATTTATCCAGGTTGAACTCCATCTGCCACTTCTCTGCCCAGCTCTTCATCCTGTCAATGTCTTGTTGTAGCCTGCAAAAGCCCTCGACACTATCTACAACACCACCAACCTTTGTGTCATTGGCAAACCTACTAATCCATCCTTCCACTTCTTCATCCAAGTAAGTTATAAAAACTACAAAGAGCAGAAGTCCGAGAACAGATCCCTGCAACTGGTCACTGACCTCCAGGTGGAATACTTTCCATCCACTACCATTCTCTGTCTTCTTTCAGCCAGCCAGTTCTGTATCCAGACAGCCGGATTTCCTGTATACCATACCACCTAACTTTCTGAATGAGCATACCGTGGGGAACCTTTTCAAATGCCTTACTGAAATCCATATACACCACATCCACCGCTTGACCTTTGTGAACTTGTCTCGTCACATCCTCAAAGAACTCAATAAGGCTTGTGAGGCAAGACTTGCCCCTCACAAAGCCATGCTGACTATTTTTAATCAAACTGTGTGTTTTTCCAAATAGTCATAAATCCTATCTCTCAGAATCCTTTCCGGTACCTTGTTTACCACAGCCATAAGACTGACAGGTCTGTAATTCCCAGGGATTTCCCTACTCCTTTTCTTGAACAGAGGAACAATATTCGTCTCCCTCCAATCATCCGTTACTACTCCAGTGGAGAGTGAGGATGCAAAGATCATCACCAGAGGCACAGCAATCTCATTCCTCACTTTCTGTAGTAACTTTGGATATTTCTGGTCCAGCTCTTGGGACTTCTCTATCTTAATGCTTCCAAGAATTTCCAGCACAGTCACTTTCTTAATATAAATCTGTTCAAGCCTATTATCCTGGTCCATGTGTTCTCACTATCAGCAAGGTCCCTCTCTCTAGTAAATACTGAAGCAAAATACTCATTTGGGGTCTTTCCCACTTCTTCAGACTTCAGGCACAAGTTCCTTCCACTATCCTCAATTGCCCTATTCCCCTCTGATTTTTCACTTATTCCTCACTTAAGTGTAGAATACCTTTTGGGTTTCCCCAATCCTTCCTGCCAAAGCTTGTCTGTGCCCCCTCCTCGCTCTCCTCAGTCCATTTTTGAGCTCTTTCCTGCCTACTGTGTAATCCTCTACAGCTGTGTCAGATCATTGCTTCCTCAACCTTAAATAAGCTTTCTTCTTCCTTTTGACGAGAAGCTCCTCTTCTCTTGTCATCCAAGGATCCTTCACTTACCATTCCTTGCTTGTCTCTGTGGAACAAAGTTATCCAACACTCACATGTGCTCCTTAAACAGCTTCCACATTTCTGTTGTGCATTTCCAGTAGAACAATTGTTCCCCATTTATACTCCACAGCTCCTGTCTAATTGCAGTATAGTTTCCCTTCCCACAATTAAATACCTTCCCATACTATCTGTTCCTATCCCTTTCCATGGCTATGGTAAAGGTGAGGCAGTTGTGGTCACTGTCACCCCCCAACCAGAAATCTAACACTTGGACCAGCTCGTTGCCTAGCACCAAATCCAATATGGCCTCCCCCCAATTGGCCTATCTACATATTGAGTCAGAAATCTTTTCTGGACACGTCTGACAAAATCAGCTCCATCCGGACCATCAGCACTACAGAGGTTCTAATCAATATTGGGGAATTTGAAGTCACCCATAAAAACAACTCTGTTACATCTGCACCTTTCCAAGATCTGCCATCCAATCTGTTCTACCATCTCCCTGCTGCTATTGGGTGGAGGGAGATGGGAGAGGGTCTATAGAAAGCACCCAATAAGGTAACTGCTCCTTTCCTTTTCAAGGGTATGTTCAAAGCTGAGAAAGACAGATTCTTGAAATTGCTCTGGGGAATGGGAGGGATATTGGAGTTGAGGCTAAAATCTGCCATGATCTTAATTAATGAGGATTAAGCTTCAGGGGCAGATTAATCCACACCTGCTCCTATTTTTATGTTCTTCAGCACAAATGTTTCTTCTCAGGTCCAATGGTGGCAATTGCATTAACTGTATCATCAGCAAGGTGTAGCTTATGCAATGATATTTTAGTGAGACTAACAGCATAAAAGTAGAGAAGGCCACATCGAGGAGAACACCTCTGGGACACGCGGACTAACCAACCCAACCACCCCGTGGCTCAACACTTCAACTCCCCCTCCCACTCCACCAAGGACATGCAGGTCCTTGGACTCCTCCATCGCCAGACCATAGCAACACGATGGCTGGAGGAAGAGCGCCTCATCTTCCGCCTAGGAACCTCCAACCACAAGGGATGAACCACAGATTTCTCCAGTT
>NC_057719.1:16034442-16037519 GCF_004010195.1 Chiloscyllium plagiosum
TCCGGCCTATCACCCCCACCTTGACCTCCTTCCATCTATTGCATTTCCAACGCCCCTCCCCCAACTCCCTCCTCCCTACTTTTTATCTTAGCCTGCTGGGCACACTCTCCTCATTCCTGAAGCAGGGCTCATGCCTGAAATGTTGATTCTCCTGCTCCTTGGATGCTGCCTGACCCGCTGCAATTTTCCAGCAACACATTTTCAGCTCTGATCTCCAGCATCTGCAGTCCTCACTTTCTCCTAGCATAAAAGTAGAGCCTATTACCCATCAATTGCAGTTTGGCCTTGCTTCAACAATTCATCCTCTGGAGAAGTACAGAATCACCAGCAATAACTTTTAGATTTCTGCATTTTTCTATGCATGTGCAGACTCTTTGTATGGAGTAATGATGGTGAAGATTGACAGTTTTGAAATAGTTTCTGGCTAAACACCACAACCAGTCGGATATAGTCTGAGTGTTCTCTATATGTTAGCCCTTGTAATATCTACCACAAAGACTAAGTTCTTGTTGATACAGATGTCTTGAGGTTTATTAGCAACACAAACTATTAATACTACAATAAAACCTCAGAGTTAAACATAGTCTGGGTACTGTGCTTCATCATGTTAATGTGACTACTGTTCCAACAGTAATAATGGTAATAATAATAATAATAATAATAATAATAATAGTGGTGGCACTGTAGATAAGCCAGAATTATACTGTTATGTCACATCTCATGATGTCATCTAACTGTGTTAAAGGTATACTGCTCGTCTAATCTGGGATTTATGCAATGATGTAGTATATGCCCTTTTCCTCTTAATGAATGGGAACTTTTTTATGATACTCATATGCAATGGTTCATATTGCTATATTATCTCAACATATTAAGGTAATGCTACAGCGAATGTATAACACAATCAGATTGGTTGTTACACAGTTATCACAACGTATCTGTGTACCTTCACTCTTTGGTGTGCTGTCTGTCATCATAGATCGATATGACTATTTGTTGTAGATGTGTGATTGTTGTCTGGTACTAACATAGTACTTTTGGTAGCTGGTTCTTTATTCTTTGTGATAGGTAATTAATTATATGCTGTTCTGATACATTGCCTATTTCTTCACAGGACTTGACAATTCATCTGTACAACATGATATGATATAGGCTAAACACAGCAGTGCAGTTGTGTGTAGGTAAATCATTTCATGAATTGTAAGAACTACATGTACTTTAATTTGGAAATATAAAATGCAAAATAAATGTTTGAATTATTAGTTTTTTTAACAAAAATGTAGAACTGTGGTGTTCAGATAATGGCTACACAAGTTAACTTTGTAAAGAAGTTGGAGTACTGTGTGCAGTTCTGGTCTCCTCACTTTAGGAAAGATGTGGAAGCTTTGGAGAGGGTGGGGCCTGTTCTGTGCTGTAGTGTTCTATGTTCTATGTTCTATGTTCTAAGTTGGATTTGGTACTTTTGTGAGACCAGCTGGCACCAGGTGCTTTAGGTTAACAATAACAAATACCCAGCAACTGCTTTTGGATTGGCTTTTAGTTGTAGGATATCCCAGAATTGAGAGGCAGTTGCACTCCACCTGCAAGCAAGACAGACCACTCTCACTCTCTTCCTCTGTGAATGATAGAAGACCATCACTAAAAGACTTTAAAACGAAGAATCTGCAACTCAAGTAAAGGTCTATGTGCACTGACCAGCTACTAAATTGAGGGATATTGAAGCTGACAGCAAAAACCATAAAAAAAAACCTTAGACCTCATTCCACTCCATGTGGGTTGGAGTTTGGATCTACAAAATGTGTTCCTTTTTGCCTTGTGTTTCCAGCCATGATATTTCTGCAGAACTGTCTGCCTTGCCCATACAATTTGTGAATAAGTATGTGCATGTTTGTTTTTAAAGAAAGGTGTAGAATATGTTTGCATATTAGTAATTAATAGCCTATTTTTGACATCACTAAAGGGTATGTTTGTCCTAATAAAATAAGTTTTGGTTTTCATTTTCATTGGTGAAACTTGGTGTGTGTTTCTTCAATCTTAGTGATCAAAGTCAGGCAAATTGGTCATCTTTATGATAAAATTGGTCATTTAAACATTTGTGATAATTTGTGAAATAGCGGGGTTTGACATCCAGTGAATTCTTAGAGGTTCATGGGAAAGTTTGGTGGTTTGGTATGGGATCTTTGAATATGAGCAATGTGATATTCCATGTGGAGTAAGATTAATCGGTAAAACATGAAGCATAAAATAAGATGGCAATGGAAGTAGCAAAAACTATCCTGCAGGTGAAGAATGTATTCCTGACTATTTTCCAAGGTTTAACTAAAGATTGGATTAGAATTGGTAAAGGAGTTAAAGGTGGATATTTCTGTAAAGGATACGACAGCAGGATAAAATCTTAATGCAGTATTTAGGACTAGTGAAAATACAAGAAGGATTAGGAATGCAAACAGGGAATTATTTAGTTTGATGCAAATTCAATTACAGTTAAAGTAGTTTTAAATGGAAAGGAACATTAAATGAGTAAGAATGAATTGAAGTTAAAATATTTAAATTTAAGACAAAAGAGAGAGATAAAGAGACAGAATTTACAAGGCTGGAACTTAAGTTGTAAGAGGAATGAAAAGAGCCATGAGAGAGAGAAAGAAAGGGATGAAAAGAATACAATTGTAGAAAACTGCAATTTGAAATAAAAGACCCCAGATGGGGATCCAAGATGGCGGCGACCCAGTAAGACTGAGTCTATAGTGCTCCTCCCAAGACTTGGGCATAGTGGGTCACCTACCCCCTACCAAGCTCACCAAATAATTTATAAATCATTTATAATAGTTTAGTAACTGAATTAGTGGTTTAATATTACATTTAAGCTACATTTAAGCAACTTTATCCTAAGTTAAAATGACTAAAGGGAAAGGAGCCCGAGGCTCTCAGCAAGCAGGAACCCCTCCCCCACACTCTCCAGCTGCAGCAGAGGCGCCCACAGCCGCCCCGGGGGACTTACCAACAGTAGCAAGCCTTACAGAAATGATTTCCAAGCTTGACTCGAAGATCGATGCCTTTATCGTCGAATCCAGAAATCG
>NC_057719.1:16042514-16066709 GCF_004010195.1 Chiloscyllium plagiosum
TTACATTTGATGTTAACACATTCCGAGCATGTAAGAGACTTAAATATACACTCTGGTTAGTTGTAGGTTAGATTAGTAGATAGTTGAGTTTTGTCTGTTTGTTTTTTTTTGTTGTTTTTTTTCTTTTGGGTTTTTTTTTTGTTGTTGTTTTGTTTTGTTTTGTTTTTTTTTGTTGTCAAATTTTGGCTATTGTATATTTGAGCTAATTGTATATCAATGTTTATATCTGAGAGTTTTGTTTATTTTTGTAAACTTGTAAAAATGTTAAATTTCTAATAAAAATATCTATAAAAAAAAAAAAGACCCCAGATGTAGAAAAAAGGTTCTAATGAGGAAAACCCTAATTATAATCTAAACAGTAAGGAATTGTTTAACTCTGCACAGACCCTTTAAAAATTTGATATCAAATCAAGATTAGCTAACTAGCCTGAATCAAATGTCAAATCAAACACCTTGCCATCTGTAGGGTCAGAGTATTTATCCATTATTTAATGAGAGTGTGCCGCCAGGTTGATATCTATGGCCATGTGTTTAAAACACCATTCATTCTTTTCAGATGCTTATTTTGTTTTTGTGATAATACATTCAAGATCATTGCAAGGTCAAAGTCAGAAAACAATAGTGACATAGTTTAAAATAAAGTTGATAAAAAATGCAAAAAACCTTCATATAAAGCATATCTAATAAACTTTGATGTAAAACTGGTGATAACTTTGTGTAATGTTGCTTTTCAGTTCCACCAAAGGCTACAGTGAATCCTGCTTGAGTAAGATCAGCAGGTGATGTCAATAGTGAACTTTCATATCTCACTGTAAAATGCTGTTTCCTCCCTGCAAACTCAATAAAATGTACCTAAGGTAATGTCCTTATTTAAATCTTGTACAATGCGTCATTGCTCAATGCAGTGAGTCAACGAAGGATATGTGTTTGATGTCATTGCAGTCAACACCATTGCCATCTAGTGCTCTTCTTTAGATAATTAAACTCACTCTGCTGAAAAACATTGTTGAGAATGAATTAAAATCTGCTGATATTGTTCCTGAATTGATCCACCCTCAGTCTAATTTGAACTCAAACCTAAAGAGATCAATGTTAGAAGGGATAAAAACCACTGCAGAGAGAATGAAAGGCTCCAGTAAGACTTTCGCAGGCAGAGGGATAAGGTTCCACCTCATCTGAAAATGTTGGATGGGTCAGATTCCACTGATGAACCCTTCATATTTCTTGAACTAAATGGTGCACGATGGTATCATGTAAGGTTTGGTCTTCTACCATCTGCTACAGACAGTATGTCATGACAGGACATGATTTGGAGATTAGATTAGACTCCCTACATTATGGAAACAGTCCCTTCGGCCCAACAAGTCCACACTGACCCTCTGAAGAGTAACCCACCCAGACTCATTTCCCTACCTTATGTTTACCCCCTGACTAATGCACTTTAATACTATGGGCAATTTAGCATAACCAATTCATCTGGCCTGCACATCTTTGGATTGGAGGAAACAGGAGGAAACCCACGCAAAAACAGGGAGAATGTGCAAACTCCACACAGGCATTTGCCCGAGGCAGGATTCGAACCTGGGTCCCTGGTGCTGTGAGGCAACAGTGCTAACCACTGAGCCACTGTGCTGCCCTTGATGCCACTGCCACCCCTTCAACCACCTGATGTAGGAGCAGCACTCCGAAAGCTAGTACTTTCAATTAAACCTGTTGGACTATAACCTGGTGTTGTGTGATTTTTAACTATGAGTGGACATATGAGTAATAATATAGTTGCAACATTATGTGACATTGTATGTTTACACAATGAGAAATTTATACTTACATTTCTCTACTCAGTGAAAATGTGTCAATAGTGTTTGAGCACAGAGAAAATAGCAGTTAAAGAATTGTAATTTTGACCTTCTTGATTCAGAAGGCAATCACTGCTTTCATAAATTGAATGCTCTTCAGGTTATTGATCCATCCACCGGCTGCTGAAATGTATCGCATTAAAGATAGGCTCTTCAAATTCTGATTAAAAAAAAACCTTTCTTGCAATTTTTTTTGGATGGCGAACTACAGGAAAGGTGTGTGTGTGTCTCTCTCTCTCTCCATTACAAAATTTGGACTGATGAGTCATTCTTGGAAACAGCATTCAATGCCATTGAAAAATGACCCATGCATGAATACTGTCTCATTATTGATAAAGTAAGGAGTGGGCCATAAGATCATTCAAATCTAACAATCAAATATTAGTTGGAGTGCACTTCCTTCATTACATTGATCAAGACTTTGATACATGGAATAATTATAACCTTTTTCAATCCTTTTGATCCAGACTGTCTGAACACAAGCTTCAAAAGCTTTTTAAAAATCTAGTCACACACAGCGAACTTTGATGATTCATTATATCCTGGTAACAGTGAAATTTATCAAAGCATTTGATAGGAGTGCAACCAGACGAAAATACCCAGACAAACAAGTAACAGAACAATTGTTCTGAGGAAGGGTCATGAACCTGAAAGTTTAACTTCCTTTCTCCATTTAGGCTGCTAGACCTTCCTGATCTGTCCAATATTTTCTGCTTTTATCTGCTAAGTAGCTCTCCCTGGATTTTCTGATGACCAGATAGTTGTTACTGAACAGTAGACAGGAGTTGTGCATGGAGACCCTACAGAATCTGCAATGTAGCCGGCTTCAAAGGAATTTCCCAGAGAGTTGAGGATTCTGCTGGGCAATTCCTCCATACCTGAAACCCTCTGAAAGTCTCCATTTAGACTGGAGAATTCAGGTGTTCTGCTGCAGTTACTTAAACAATTACTCAGGAAAGTTTATACAATTAAAAGCCTAGCCTAAATTTTGAGTATTTTTTCAACTGACCCCTTCCAACATAATACATACTCACCCCTTACATCCTTCAGACCCTGAACAACACCCACTGCCCCAGAACCCAACTCTCTTCCCCACTGCTGAACCCAACCCTCCACTTGTCCCCATTTTAAACTTGCCCCCTTCTACCCCAACAGGATCTTATAGTCCCCAGGACCCTACACATTCCTCCATTCAAGACCCAAAAATGACCCCACTGCACCTCCCAGTCCTCCAGGGAGCAGACACACCACCCCAGGCCCAAACTCACACACTGCACCCACACTACTCCTGCAGGATCTGATATCTCCTACTCAATCCCAGCCTACCCTACGTATACATGACTTCCTGCTCCCTGCACCCTTGAACCCTGGGACGCCACTCACCTGGCAACCCACTTTTCTTAACCTCTTACCAGCCTGGCACTCTAATTAACTTAGTACCCTACTCCTGTAACCACATGGCAACCTATCCTCCCAGCACTTTTCCCTCGCACATATCCTATCATTTACTTAATCTTTCAGAAGGGCTGTTAAAGTGGAACTTTATATTTCAGAACACGACAACCAACTGGCGTGAGAAAGTGATTGCACGGTTTTCCTTCCCCCCCCATCCGTTCTGCACTCTGAGAGAAAGGTCAGAATTGAAAAATGTCTCCGTATTTCCGAAGGAGCCCTGATCACAATTTCCTGTCGGAGATATGGAGCATTTTCTTTCTACAAAAATAAGAAGTGGAGTGGCAAACTATGTGACACTGTCACTCCTAATCTTGTTTGATGCTTGGGAATATCACTTCATGTAGATTGGAGAATTCAGGTGTTCTTCTGAAGTTACTTAAACAATTACTCAGGAAAGCTTATACAATTAAAAGCCTAGGCTGTAGGAATTCCATTATTTTTGAGTAGTAACAGTAATTTTTCCAAAACTTTCCTATGCCACATCGGTCAGGAAAACCCAGTAATGTAACAGATTGAACCAGGTTAACAGTCCCAGTTAGGGAATTTGTATTCTATGAAGTCTAGCTGGCTAATCTCGTTACAATCACTACGTCCCTCCCCCATTGAGTCTGAGAACATAGGTTGGTCTGTTTTCTTGGAGAACCTCTGGGGATGTTTAGCACTGGGTCAGGTTCCTCTGACTCGCATTTGACATAGGGAGTGTATAATACATGGGAGTTTGCCTCTTATGCCAGGATTGCCTTGGTTGAAATTCAGTCTCTCCCTCTAGCAAAGGTGTCGATGATGCCTACATCTATCATGTCCATCTCAGATTCAGAAGTGGCATCAACACTTGATGGAGAGAGTGAACCCATGGGTTCCCGTAGCCTTTCCAACTGTTACGAGGAATAGGACATGCTTTGCTGCCGCACTGTTTGCGAGTTTCCGGCTTTCATAGAACATAGAAAATAGAACAGTGCAGCACAATACAGGCCCTTCGGCCTTTGATGTTATACCGTCCTTTCAACCTACTCTAACATCAGACTACCGTACATATCCTTCATTGTACTATCTTCCATCTGCCTATCCAAGAGTCATTTAAATGTCCCTAATGTATCTGACTTGACTACCACTCCCGGCAGTGCATTCCACGCATTCACCACTCTCGGTGTAAAGAACCTAGCTCTGACATCTCCCCTAAACCTCCCTCCAATCACCTTAAAATTATGCTCCCTTGTGATAAACATTTCCACCCTGGGAAAAAGCCTTTGACTAACCACCCTATCTATGCCTCTTATCATCTTTTTCACTTCTATCAAGTCACCTCTCATCCTTCTTCGCTCCATGCCCTCCAGTCCAGACAGTATCCTGGTAAATCTCCTCCGTACCTTCTCTAAAGCTTCCACATCTTTCCTATAATGAGGCAACCAGAACTGAACACAATATTCCAAGTGTGGTCTTACCAAGGCTCTTTGGAGCTGCAGCATAACCTCACGGCTCTTAAACTCAATTCCCCGCTAATGAAAGCCATCATGTCATATACCTTCTTAACATTGCTATCAACCTGGGTGGCAAATTTGAGAGATCTATGAACATGAACTCCAAGATCCGTCTGTTCCTCCACACTGCCAAGAACCCTGCCTTTAACCCTGTATTCTGCATTCAAATTTGACCTTCCAATGTGAATAACTTCACACTTTTCCAGGTTGAACTCCATCTGCCACTTAACAGCCCAGTTCTGCATCCTGTCAATGGCCTGTTGGAACATAAAACAGCCCTCCACACTATCCACAACTCCACCAACCTTTGTGTCATCGGCAAACTTACTATCCCACCCTTCCACTTCCTTATCCAAGTCATTTATAAAAATCACAAAGAGTAGAGGTCCTAGAATTGATCCCTGCAGAACACCACTGGTCACCAAGCTCCAGGCTGAACACTTTCCATCTACCACCATCCTCTGTCTTCTATGGGCTAGCCAATTCTGTATTCAGACAGCCAGATTTCCCTGTATGCCATGCCTCCTTACTTTCTGAATGAGCTACCATGGGGAACCTTATCAAATGCCTTGCTCAAATCCATATATACAACATCCACTGCTCTACCTTCATCAATGTGTTTTGTCACATCCTCAAAGAATTCAATAATTCATATGGTCCATATGTTTGTTTAGGACCATTGCATCTATCCAAATGCTATACGTCTCTGGTCCTGACCTCACATCGACTATGTTTCTTAAAGGCCATTTCCATTGTTCTTACATCAGACATCATCCCCTGTATCAAACAGTCTCTCTTGTTTGGCAAAGTCTTGGGTCTGGCACTGGCATTTCTAATGGTGTTTAATCTTCCCATTCAGGTCTGGGAAGATTACATTTAACCTGGTGCAGAGTGTTCTACCTATTGGTAACTAGAGAGATAGCACTGGCAGAGTTGCACATGGCGTGGTCCTAGAATCAAATAAGAACCATGAAATCTTGATTTCTAGTGAGGCTGTCGGTTGCTTCTTCAAACCAAACGTCAAACTTTGGACTGCTCTTTCTGCCAGGCTATTGGATGTTACAGAGCTGCCTTATATGTTGAATCTCATTCAACTTTAGGAAATACCAAAATTCCCTGCTGGCAAACGTTGACCAGTTATCTGTGACCAACACTTCTGGGAGCCCATGTATTGCACACAGTTTTTTTATTGGCATCCCACGTTTGATGAATGGACTCTATGCACTTCCAGCCACTTTGAATGGGCATTAACAATGACTAAGAACGTTGAGCCAATGAAAAGACCAGCATAGTCAACATTTCACCAAGTTCAAGGTTTATCTGGTCATTTCCAAGGATGTGGGGGAAGCTGCTGGCGATAATTTCTGTCCTTGTTGGCACTCTGGGTCCTGCCCCACCTATACAACTATGTCTATTTTCAATCCTCGCCACCAGACATAACTTCTCACCAGCATTTTCAATTTGGAGACCCCTGGATGACCCTGGTGGAGTTCAGCTGGTATCTGCTGGTGACATTGCTCAGGACAATCACTCTTGCTTCCCATAACAATATGCTGTCCCCAATATTGTGCTGGTCTCTCTGGGTCCAAAAAAAGGTTTCAATTCTGGTTGTGACAGCCCTATAGTTTCCCCTATTACCACCAGTTATTTCAGCTTTGAAAGGGCTAGATCTTTCTGTGTCCAAAGTCTGATATTGTTAGCTGTGACTGGAAGTGTGTCCAGAAAATGTAAAATATTACAGACTCTTCCATTGATAGTACCATCGGTGGTGTATGCATCTGCATTCACTACTTGGCCTTCTGTACAATGTTCTAACTTGTATAGTAGGCACTTAGTATGAGAGTCCTCCACTGAATTCAACCTGAAGCTAGGGATTGCACTGTCTTGTCCTCTTTAAGCAGACCTATTAGGGCTTTGAGGTCCACTATTACCACAAATTTTCATCCATAAAGGTATTAGTGAAACTTCCTGACTGCCAAGCTTTCTTTCTCTATCTATGAGTATTTACACTCTTCATTAGCCAAAGTACTCGATGCATATGCTACAGGGTGTTCCTCTCAACTGGGCTACCTATGAGCTAATATACCCCAATGCTGTATGGGGAGGCATTGCAGGTCAATCTCAGATCACGCTTGGGATCATAATGTACCAACACCTTAGAGGATGATAGCAGTTCTTCACTTCACTGCAAGCTATGACTTGGCTACGCAACTATTTCCAAGGCTGACCCTTTTTTAAGAAGTTGATACAAAGATGCAGGATGGAGGCCAGGTTATGTATAAATTTTCTGTAATAATTTAACAAGCCAAGAAATGACCTGAGCTCCTGGATAGGATTGGGAGCCAGGGCTCCCTTCGTGTCATAGAGACATGGAGATGTATAGGACAGCAACAGACCCTTTGATCCAACTTGTCCATGTTGACCAGATATCCTAACCTAATCTAGTCCCATTTGCCAGCACTTGGCCCATATTCCTCTAAACCCTTCCTATTCATATACCCATCTACGTGCCTTTTAAATGTTGTAATTGTACCAGCCTCCACCACTTCCTCTGGCAGCTCATTCCATAACGCACCACACTATGCCTAAAAACGTTGCCCCTTAGGTCCATTTTAACTTTTTCCCCTCTCACCCTAAACCTATGCCCTCTATTTCTGGACTCCCCCACCCCAAGGAAAAGGCTTTGTCTATTTACCAAATCCATGCCCCTCATGATCTTATAAACTTCCATAAGCTGTATAAGATCACCACCCAGCCTGTGATGCTGCAGGGAAAACAGCCTCTCTTTCTATAGCTCAACTCCTCCAACCCTGGCAACATTCATTTAAATCTTTTCAGAACCCTTCCAAATTTCACAACGTCCTTCCAATAGGAAGGAGACCACAATTGCATGCAATATTCCAAAAGTGGCCTAACCAATGTCCTGTACAGCCATAACATGACCTCCCAACTCTCATATACAATGCTCTGACCAATAAAGGAAAACATACCAAACACCTTCTTCACTATTCTATCTACCTGCAACTCCACTTTTAAGGAACAATGAACCTGCACTGCAAGATAGAGTCATAGAGTCATAGAGATGTACAGCATGGAAACAGACCCTTCGGTCCAACCGTCCATGCTGACCAGATATTCCAACCCAATCTAGCCCCACCTGCCAGCACCCGGCCCATATCCCTCCAAACCCTTCCTATTCATATACCCATCCAAATGCCTCTTAAATGTTGCAGTTGTACCAGCCTCCACCACATCCTCTGGCAGCTCATTCCATACACGTACCACCCTCTGCGTGAAAAAGTTGCCCCTTAGGTCTCTTTTATATTTTTCCCCTCTCACTCTAAACTTATGCCCTCTAGTTCTGGACTTCCCAACCCCAGGGAAAAGACTTTCTCTATTTATCCTATCCATGCCCCTCATAATTTTGTAAACCTCTATAACCTCAGCCTCCAACGCTCCAGGGAAAACAGCCCCAGCCTGTTCAGCCTCTCCCTGTAGCTCAGATTCTCCAACCCTGGCAACATCCTTGTAAATCTTTTCTGAACGCTTTCATGTTTCACAACATCTTTCCGATAGGAAGGAGACCAGAATTGCACGCTATATTCCAACCAATGTCCTGTACAGCCGCAACATGAGCTCCCAATTCCTGTACTCAATACTCCGACCAATAGAAGAAAGCATACCAAATGCCTTCTTCACTATCCTATCTAACTGCGACTCCACTTTCAAGGAGCTATGAACCTGCACTCCAAGGTCTCTTTGTTCAGCAACACTCTCTAGGACCTTACCATTAAGTATATAAATCCTGCTAAGATTTGCTTTCCCAAAATGCAGCACCTCACATTTATCTGAATTAAACTTCATCTGCCACTCCTCAGCCCATTGGCCCATCTGATCAAGATCCTGTTATACTCTGAGGTAACCTTCTTCGCTGTCCACCATGCCTCCAACTTTGGTGCCATCTGCAAACTTACTTACTATACCTCTTATGCTCACATCCAAATCATTTATATAAATGACGAAAAGTAGTGAACCCAGCACCGATCCTTGTGGCACTCCACTGGTCACAGGCCTCCAGTCTGAAAAACAACCCTCCACCACCACTCTCTGTCTTCTACCTTTGAGCCAGTTTTGTATCCAAATGGCTAGTTCTCCCTGTATTCTATGAGATCTAACCTTGCTAACTAGTCTCCTATGGGGAACCTTGTCAAATGTCTTACTGAAGTCCATATAGATCACATCTACTGCTCTGCCCTCATCAATCCTCTTTGCTACTTCTTCAAAAAACTCAATCAAGTTCATGAGACATGATTTCCCATGCACAAAGCCATGCTGACTATCCCTAATCAGTCACTGCCTTTACAAATACATGGAAATTCTGTGGCTCAGGATTCCCTCGAACAACTTGCGCACCATCAATACCAGACTCACTGGTCCAAAGTTCCCTGGCTTGTTTTTACCACCTTTCTTAAATAGTGGCATCACGTTAACCAACCTCCAGTCTTCCAGCACCTCACCTGTGACTATTGATGATACAAATATCAGGTACACCTGATCAGGTCCTGGGGATTTAACGACTTTTCCGCATTTTAAGACATCCAGCACCTCCTCCTCTGTAATATGGACATTTTTCAAGATGTCACCATCTATTTCCCCACATTCTATATCTTCCATGCCCTTCTCCACAGTTAACACTATGTAAAATACTCTTTTAATATCTCCCCCATCTCCTGCGGCTCCACACATAAACTGCCTTCCTCGTGTTTGAGGGACCCTATTCTCTCCCTGGTTACCCTTTTGTCCTTAATGTATTTGTAAAAGCTCTCTGGATTATCCTTAACCCTATTTGCCGAAGCTATCTCATGTCCCCTTTTAGTCCTCCTGATTTCCCTCTTAAGTATACTTCTACTGCCTTTATACTCTAAGGATTCACTCGATCTCTGCTGTCTATACCTGACATATGCTTCCTTGTTTTTCTTAACCAAAACCGCAATTTCTTTAGTCATCCAGAATTCCCTACACCTATCAGTCTTTCCTTTCACCCTAATAGGAATATACTGTTTCTGGACTCTCGTTATCTCATTTTTAACGACTTCCCATTTTTCAGCTGTCCCTTTACCTGTGAACAGGTAATGCTGTAATCACCTGCCCCATCAGCTTTTGTAAGTTCTTGCCGAATACCATCCAATTTAGCCTTCCTCCAATTTAGAACTACAACTGTTAGATCTGGTCTATCCTTTTCCATCACTATTTTAAAACTAATAGAATTATGGTCGCTGGCCCGAAAGTGCTCCCCCACTGACACCTCAGTCACCTGCCCTGCCTTATTTCCCAAGAGTAGTTCAAGTTTTGCACCTTCTCTAGTAGGTACATCCACATACTGAATCAGAAAATGTTCTTGTACACACTTAACAAATTCCTGTCCATCTAAACAGTTAACACTATGACAGTCCCAGTCGATATTTGGAAAGTTAAAATCCCCTAACATAACCACCCTATTATTCTTACAGATAACTGAAATCTCCTTACAAATTTGGTACTCAATTCCTGCTAACTATTAGGGGGTCGACAATACATTCCCAATAAAGTGATCATCCCTTTCTTATTTTTCAGTTCCACCTAAATAACTTCACTGGATGTATTCCCAGGAATATCTTCCCTAAGTACAGCAGTATGCTATCCCTTATCAACCACCCACCCCCCACACCCCCACCTCCTCTCTTGTGTCCCTTTCTATTCTTCCTATCGCATTTGTATCCTGAAATGTTAAGCTGCCAGTTGATCGTCTTCATTTTACCTTCTCCAAGTCGGTCACCTAGTGGACCTGGAACATCTGTTTTTCCCTTCTTAGGCATATGGCTGCCTTGGAAAACATCTGAGGACCGTGTCTAAGTTCTCTAAGTGCTCCTTATTAGTCTTCTATGTAATTAGCAGGACACCTAAATAAATTGTGACCTGAGGTAGACCTTGCAAAATATTCTCCATCTTCCGTTAAAAACTTGAGCAGGCTGATGATACCCCAAATGGCAGTATCGTATATTTGTACAAGCTCTTATGGATATTAATCGTATCATACCTCCGAGAATCTCATCTAAATGCAAATCCAAGTAAATGTGGCTCATGTCTAGCTTTGTGAAGGACAGCCACCCTGCCAGCCCTGCGTATAATCCTCTATCTAAGACATTGGGTACATTTCCAGCTGCAAAAAGTGGTTTACTGTTTGTTTAAAACACAAAGGCAAACCGAACTGTCAGACTTCAAAATCAGTATGACTGATGCTGCCCATTCTGGAACTTGGGCTGGTTTGATGATTAGTGAGCTTTGAGAAGATTTGTAGCTGAAGTTGAGGTTCTGGATGTAGGTTTGCTCGCTGAGCTGGAAGGTACATTTCCAGATGTTTCATCACCCTACTGGGTAACATCGTCAGTGTGCCTCCGGGCAAAGCACTGCTGATGATTCCTGCTTTCTATTTATATGTTTGGGTTTCTTTGGGTTGGTGATGTCATTTCCTGTGGTGATGTCATTTCCTGTTCTTTTTCTCAGGGGCTGGTGGATGGGGTCTAACTTGATGAACCTATTGATAGAGTTCCAGTTGGAATGCCATGCTTCTAGGAATTCTCGTCCATGTTTCTGTTTGGCTTGTCCTAGGATGGATGTGTTGTCCCAGTCAAAGTGGTGTCGAGACACGCACGAGCAACACTACATCCTGGTTTAATGATTCCTTCACTTTCCAGCCTTCTGATTTCTGCCTCTACTTTTGCCCATAAGGCATATGGCATTTGGCAGGTCCTGCAGAATCATGGAATTGCTTCCTGGTCAACATGCGAGGTGGCCTTGGCTCATATGATAGTTCTTTGACATTACTGTAAAACGTCTGGGTATTTAAATAGGGCTTCACTCAGGCAGCCATTTTATAATCAAAAAATGTTGACCCAATTCAGAAGAATCTTTCTCAACCAATATCGCCCCATCAAAATTGGGATAAGCCTTTCAGTACAATGACTGGTAAATGGGCCTAATTGCCTGGTTCCACACTGTAGAGATTCAATGATCCTATGATTCAATGGTGTAGGTTTTCAGTCTAGCTGAGGTCTTATGCCAACTTTATTGAAAAAATGTTATTGAAAACTGGTTCTGTCTGACACGGCCGCACCAGTATCGACCTCCATTCTAACCAGGTGACCATTTAACCAGATGATTATTTTGATTGGTTCTGATTTGGATGTTGCTAAGCAATTTAATGTCATAACCCAGATGCAGGTGGACTTTCTAAGACGTGAGCTATCCTGGATACCGGCCTATGAGCTCTTTTACTCTCTTTAGATCCAGTAGGATCCATTTGCTGTCTTGAATCCGCATGCTGGGCTTGCCTGCCCAGATCCTGAAGAAAATTTTAACTGTTTGATCGTGACTTGGCTTTGTTTTGGGATTTTGCTGTGGGCCAACCTAGAGTCCCTCCAATCAGGAAATGCCTTAATTGAGTCTATGCAATCGGTGTTTTCCAGCTCAGTCAGACTGGCAAGACTGTCCACTTCCAACGGAATGCCCTGTAACTCATGTGCTCCACTTACCACGTTCTCCAATAATAAAGCAAGCTGTAATGCCTGTTTGAAGTCCAGTTGGGCTAACGAGTAGGCGTTTTGCATGGTTATGTCATTAATCCCATATATCAGCCAGTCTCTAAGCATCTCATTAAGGGATAAGCCAAAGTCGTGCCTGCCCCTCTTCCGCGGTTATGTTAGAGCCCGGGTGTCCTTGGAGAAGGAGCACGCGGTGTCGACCAACACCCTGGAGTTGTTCAGGAAGAGGTGGGCGCCGCAGGGAGTGGAGTGCATCATTTCTCCCTCCAATTCTATTTTGATTTTGTCCCTACCCTCCCCTTCACTGTTTTGATCACACAGCACTGCCCTTTGATGTGAAGGGCAGTGTTTGTCACTGGCCACCCGGGTGTTTTTCTATCTTCCTGGTGGTGGAAATTGAATAAAGATTGGTGCACTTTGTGTCTTTCACTGTGTCTCACACCTGCACACACACACCATGGGTGCTGGGGATAAAATAAGCACTACCGCACTTAGGTGGTAGTGTGGGGGTTAAAAAAGAAAGGGGAAAGGAAAAAAAAAAAAAAAATCCCCCCCCCGTCTCACTAGAAAAAAGAAAAAAAAAAGCCAAAGTCGCACATGCCTCTGCCAGTCGTCTTAACCCAGTCATAAATCCCGACACTGATTTCCCAATCCTTGAACTGCCGAGTAAAACAACAGTGTCTCAGAATTAAAGGAGGCTTAGGGTTGGAATATTCTTTAACTAAATCTGTCAAGTTTTGAAAGGTGCTCATTGCTTGTCATCTGCACTAATTCATTTGCCCAGACAAAATAGTGCATTCTTCCCACATACTGGGCCCAATCTTCAATGGCAAGGTTGAATGAGTTAAGCTTCCTGAATAGTAGCATGATGCAAGAAATGCTTACCCCAACTCAAAGGCAAATGTTGCAAGCGAGTTTCTTCTGGAACATGCTTTACTCTTGTTGCCACTGAAATGACTCCACAGAAGCCAGTATCCCATCACCAAGCCACCATTTATTTTCACTTGTAAAGTTCTTGACTCTGGCACAGCCTCTTCAGAGTCAGAATCTTAGAGTCCTTACCGAGTGGAAACATGCCCTTCGGCCCAACAAGCCCACACTGACCCTCCGAAGAGTATCCCACCCAAACCCATTTCCCAACTTTTACCCCTGACTAATTCACCTAACCTACACATCTCTGAACACCACGGGCAATTTAGCATGGCCAATTCACCTAACCTGCACATCTTTGAATTGTGGGAGGAAACCCACACAGACATGGGAAAATGTGCAAACTCCAAACAGACAGTTGCCTGAGGCTGGAATCGAACCTGAGTCCCTGGCACTGTGAGGCAGCAGTGCTAACCACTGAGCCACCGTGCAGTCAGAACCCCAGAGTATCAGAATCTCTGACACTTCTCTTTTTTTTTTCCTTTTTCATTTTTTCTTCTTTTTTAATTTAACCCCCACACTACCACCTAAGTGCGGTAGTGCTTATTTTTTCCCCCAGCACCCATGGTGTGTGTGTGCAGGTGTGAGACACAGTGAAAGACACAAAGTGCACGAATCTTTATTCAAATTCCACCACCAGAAAGATAGGAAAATACCCGGGTGTCCAGTGACAAACACTGCCCTTCACATCAAAGGGCAGTGCTGTGTGATCAAAACAGTGAAGGGGAGGGTAGGGACTAAATCAAAATAGAGTTGGAGGGGGAAATAATGCACTCCACTCCCTGCGGCGCCCACCTTTCCCTGAACAACTCCAGGGTGTTGGTCGACACCGCGTGCTCCTTCTCCAAGGACACCCGGGCTCTAACGTAACCGCGGAAGAGGGGCAGGCGACACTTCTCTTTTTTTTTTTCGGCCCTAATGACCCTCTCCACGGCTCGCTGCCTGGACCTTCTCCTGTTTATATTTTTTTTCTCCTGTTTATATTTTTTTTTTCTCCTGTTTATTTTTTATTTTTATTTTTTTCTTTCAGTTTCCACCACCAGGAAGATAGGAAAACACCCGGGTGGCCTGCTCCTGTTTATTTATTTATTTATTTATTTTTCCTCTTTTTAATAATTTAACCCCCACACTACCACCTAAGTGCGGTAGTTCTCCTGTTTATATTTTTTTTTTCTCTCTTTTTCTTTTTTTTTATAATTTAACCCCCACACTACCACCTAAGTGCAGTAGTACAGTGGAGGGGAGGGTAGGGACTAAATCAAAATAGAATTGGAGGGAGAAATGATGCACTCCACTCCCTGCGGCGCCCACCTCTCCCTGAACAACTCCAGGGTGTTGGTCGACACCGCGTGCTCCTTCTCCAAGGACACCCGGGCTCTAACGTAACCGCGGAAGAGGGGCAGGCGACACTTCTCTTTTTATCTGGTCAGCCAGGACTCCTTATTGGACCAGATTAACAGCCCCAGTCAGGGAACTCAGTTAAAAAACCATGGATATCCAGCTGACATAGAGTCGTAGAGATGTACAGCATAGAAACAGACCCTTCGGTCCAACCCGTCCATGCCGATCAGGTATTCCAACTCAATCTAGTCCCACCTGCCAGCACCCGGCCAATATCTGTCCAAACCCTTCCTATTCATATATTCATCTTTCCAATCACTATCGACTGACCCACAAAGTGCCTCTCAGGTAACTCTTTGAACAGATAAAGTCAGTCAGTTATGTTGTAATTAATCTCAACTTGGTCTTTAAGATATTTTGGAAAATCTCAGCTCAATTTTTGAGTAATCCAACAGATATTGGTAAATGCAATAACACCAGTACTTATAGTATTGGAAAATGAATCAATATTCTGGGTTTCTTTGAATGTGTCAGCTGTTCAGCTGGATATAGAGCAATGAATGGAAGATCTGTAGCAAGGTTCCCAAAATAATTGTGTGCCATTAGCACTCCTCAAAAATGAATCAGATCTCTGATACCCACATCAAGAACACACAATGAAATTTATAGCTTTTATAGTTATTGTCATTGGACTTATGCTTTGAAAATTGATTTAGTTTGATAGTTTTGTGGCATTTTAATCCTGTTTGTTATATTACAAAACAGAGTCTATGTTACAACTGAGAATGATATCAATCGGGGGAAAAAAGCAAAGGCAAAAGCAAAAGCAGAACTTGCAGAAGACCCTAAAGATGGGTCACTGGACCCCTAACATTAACTCTGCTTTCTCTCCACAGATGCTGCCAAACTTGCTGAGTTTTTTTCCAGCAATTTCTGTTGTTGTTTTAGATTTCCAGCATTTGTAGTTCTTTGTTTCTTTTGACAGAGTCAATAGAATCCCTACCATGTGGAAAGAGGCCACGCAGTCCCTCAGGTCTGCACCAGCAATAAAACAGCATCCCAGCTAGACCCAGACCCTCATTCTACCCCTGTAACCCTGCATTTATCATGGCTAATCCACCTAGGCTGCACACCTTTGGACCGTGGGAGGAAAACAGAGCACCTGGAGGAAATCCATGCAGGCATGAGAGAACGTGCAAACGCCTCACAGACCCAGGGCTGGAATTGAACCTGGGTCCCCATGAGGCAGCAGTGCGTCCTATACTCACTATGTAGTGAGCTACCGAGAATAGAGTGAGAAAACCTGTGAGAGAAACTCTCGTTGAGAAACTCTCACTTGCCAAATTCTGGTAACGTTCAGTCCTCTGTTAGGTTTAGAGGCAAAGTTCCTACAACTGAGTAATACCTCCGCTGAAAGCCATGTTTTCAGTAAACAGTTAGGAAATGAAATATAAATATTGATTTAATTAAAAGTGCAATCATGGGCGATTTACTCTTGTTATTTTTTTCTCAGCGTTAATGTGTTCCAATAACTTTAAGTATCCAAACCATTTCAACAGACCGAAAAGTTCGCATTGAAATCCGTTCACCAACAACAATCAGTTGAAGGATAATCATTACTTAAAAAGAAAGATTCAGAATCCAAGGAGCTGCGTAACTTCAAACCATATGTGATCCTGCTTAATTAAAGTGGAAGAAAAGGCCTTGATCTGCTGTTTGTTTTGGTCACAGTGGGGTGGGATTAATTCTCAGAAGTTCAATAGAAATCTTGCACAGCTGTTACACCTTTGGACAGCAGTGTCGAACAAAGAAGCCCTGATGATACTACAGAAGGTAATGGCTGCTGGCCATTTACAGAGTGAAACATTCTTTCTCATCTAGTCCCTGAAATAGTTAGGAGATTTCAGCTGCTCAGCTTTTGTAGCAAAATCACAGACCTCTGTATTGAGAACATCTATGCCTGTTAGAACAGGAAGAAAGACTTGTATGTCTTCAGTTCCTTTCTTGATCTCTGGAAGTTCCAGAGTGCTTTACAGCCAACTAAGATCTGTTGAAGTGTAATTGATGGTGTAATAATGGCAAGAAAGCAACTGTTTCCAGGTAACAATGTGATAATAACCATTTATGGTGATGTTGGTTGGCCAGAGTCATAGAATAGAATCGTGGCATCACAGAAGAAACCATTTGAGTTGTTGTGTCTTTCCTGGCCCTGTGATGGAGCAGTTCTCATACTGTCATTCTTCCACCCTCTCCCTATATTCCTATTGCTGCCCTGCGTCAAAGTATCCACCTCACTTCTCTGAAATGAAATGTAGGGCTGAATCTCAGGGTTTTTTGGCTATGTGCGAGTCATATAGAGTTTAGTGATGTGATTCAACCCATGAAGTCTTCATATTTCTTACCAAACTCACCTCAACAATGGACATTTCAGCCCTGATAGCAAGTATCATGTCTGATGACTACCCCATCCTAATACACACTACTCATCAAGCAACACGCTACTCACCAGAGAATTGACGAGCACCATCTTTAAAGCCGGTTGTGCACCCGGACAAGTTCTGCCAGTCCAGACGTGCCCTGCACCTTTCCTGACATTTGCCCCAGAGGGATGGCCAGCATTGTAGGATGGAGGTTAATGTCCTTCCCCACTCTGCCACCATCTTCTCTCCAATACCTTGCACTCATTCTATCTCTGCTACTGCATTCGTCACCCACCGAGGCTCATGCTGTATATGTTTCAGGCAATAGCGAGACATTTCCCTCACTCGCTCCTACCCACTCCAACCACCAGCTGCACTAACCTGCATGCCCTCTGAGCTGTCGACCCTCTTGTTCGGAAAGCCTACACCAACAATAATAGAAGAAATTTGGTGGTTGCGCAGCTATCATAAAATATGCCTCTCTCGTCCAGGAGCAAACAGCCTACAATAGAACAAAAATAGACAACAGGTAGCATTGTGCCTGTCATTTAGCTCCTCCCCACTTATCAGCAGAGGATCCTAACTCGAACTGCTCTGAGCAGAGTCTGACCTGGTATTGGAGACTGGCCTTCACTGTACTGGGACCCACTGAATGAAGGTAATTAACCTTAACTGGACTGATGCCTGCTGAGAACCATGGCAAGCTCCCCAGCTTTGTGTCTGACCTAAATAGCGCAGGAAAATAGTAATATGAACCCGGTATCTCTAGCTTTGGAGGCAATGCACAAAATGGTATGGCAAGGCAATGCACAGAAGGGATGCTCTGAGCTTCGAGTAAATTTCACAGCATTTGTGCACTTCAGCAGTGAGCAGAGATACAAGAAAGCAAAATACTGTGGATGCTGGAAATCTGAAACAAACACAGAAAATATTTCAGTTCTGAAGGAGAGTCGACCTGCTGAGTTTCTCCAGCATTCTCCGAGTTTGTTAGTCCAGAGTTGCAGCCTGGTCCAGTCCATGAGCTTGTTGCATGTCCATCAACGCATAGTGTTCTTGCTGCAGCATAACAATGATTGTTGCCTGTGGCTCAGCATTGACATGCCGAAGTGTGCTGGATCAGAGATGAGCAATGATGGTTTATAGAGTCTGGCAAGTGTCAAATGCCAATGTCCAGGGTGTATGTGTCTGGTGCCTATGGAGATAAAGTCATAGAGCCATAGAGACATACAGCATGGAAACAGACCCTTTGGTCCAACTCGTCTATGCTGACCAGAAATCCTAAATTAATCTAGTCCCATTTGCCAGTTCCTGGCCCATATCCCTCTAAACTCTTCCTATTCATAAACCCATCCAGATGCCTTTCAACTGTAATTGTACCAGCCTCCATCACTTCCTCTGGCATCTCATTACATACAAACACCACCCTCTGCATGAAAAAGTTGCCCCTTAGGTCCCTTTTAAATTTTTGCCCTCTCATCCTAAAACTATGCCCTCTAGTTCTGGACTCCCCCTCCCCACAGAAAAGGCCTTGTCTATTTACCCTATCCATGCCCCTCATGATTTTATAAATCTCTATAAGGTCACCCCACAGCCTCCAACGCTCCAGGGAAGACAGCTTCAGGCTATTCAACCTCTCCCTGTAGCTCAAATACCCCAAATCTAGCATACTCACAGGGTGATAAGATTTCACCCATAATTTCTTTTACAGCTAATATCTATGCTGCACAATTACACTTGATCTTGAAATTCCAAAAAAGAAGTCTCCTGGTACATTTTTGTTCAAGTTCTGTTTTCTAATTTATAATCCAAAAAGAAAAAAAAAATGTAAATGTTCCTTATGTACGAATTGCTAGATTTAAATGTGAGATCTGAAATGTAGTGAAATGGATGGTAACTGCCTGATAGAATCTTTCAGCTCTACGTATCTGTGATCAAAACACATCAGCTGCGACCTCACTAAAATGACTCCACAGAGGCTGGTATCCTATCACCAAATCACCCTTTACTTACAAATGGAAAGTCTTTGACACTGGTCCAGCTCCCTCAGAGCCAGCTCTCAGATTCAACAGAACCTTTGACGTTCCTGTTTATTTTTTTGTCTCCAGGAGTGTCAGAGAGAACAGAACCTCTGACATGCCTGTTTTTTTTTGACCCTCCTGTTTGTTTTTTTTTCTCCTTTTCCCCACACTACCACCTAACCGCGGTAGTGCTTATATTTCCCCCAGCCCCCATGTTGTGTGTGTGCAGGTGTGAGACACAGTGAGAGACACAAGGTGTATGAATCATTATTCGGTTTCCACCACCAGGAAGAAAGGAAACACCCGAGTGGCCAGTGACAAGCACTGCCCTTCACAAAAGGGCAATGCTGTGTGATCAAACAGTGAAGGAGGGCAGGGATTAAATCAAAATAGAATTGGAAGGGGCCAGTTTATGGCCAGGCCCAAGAGCAGACCCATGAGGAGGTCTTCAGACCTGCCCTCCCTCCTCTGTACCGGGTGCCCGACGATCAGGAGCATGGGACTGAAGTGCAACTAAAAGCAGAGGAGATTTTTAAGAAAATCAAAAGGGAGTGCAAACGCCCACACCCAATATATACGTGGTCCACGGACTCCACAGAACAAGCAGTTGGGCTGGGAGTCCGTGAACTACCACAATCTGCGGTTGCAGGGGACCGCTACATGCAGCACCTTCCACCCCAGATCCCTGAGAGAAAGGGGGAGGACTCCCACGTAGAGAGCCCTCCACTGGGGATCCCCACCGCCCGGTGGCAAATGGACCCACCGAGGCGTGTCCGGTTGGTGGATGAGGGACAAGCGGTGGATGGTGTGCAGCAGCAGTCTATACAGGGCCCACTTTATGTCCATAAAAAGGGACAAAATTAAAATTCCGGAGGCAGCTCAGGTTGTGGGGCACAGGCTCCCGTGGAAAGTACAGGACCTTGGGGCCAATGTGAAATTCCGTGCGGGCTGGGGTGAGTGCGGACAGGATCCCACCGCACACCCAAGCATCCAACTGGTGCACTACGTCGGGTCCGAGCACCGCCGTTTTAAGGTGTTGGATGGTGGTGGCCACGCTGCGGCAGCGTCCAGCCCAGGCCCCCGGCACCCAGCACGTCCCCGACCCTGGCCCCCCCCGCCGCCACGGCCCTCCCCCCCGACAGCCACTCGAACCCGCGAGTACGGAGGTGCGGATTCCTGAGCAACGGCTCCCTGACGACAGCCGCTACTCCAGCCGGAGGGTAGGCGCGACGCGATTCGACCATGTTCCAGACAGTGATCAGGTCCTGGTAAAAGACAGGCAGCGTCTTGACGACGACCTCCAAACGGTCGACGAACAGGAGCTGCGTGTCGTAGTTGAGGTTACGCACCTGGCAGAAAAAATACGTCGCCAGGGCGCACCACCTAGGAGGAGGCTCGACGTAAAGGTATCGCCGCAAGGTCTGAAGGCGGAACGTCGCGACCTGGGTGCGGGCGCACACCAGCGACTGACCGCCCTCCTCAATAGGGAGACTCAGAGCCTGCGCGGCGACCCAGTGCATCTTTTTGTCCCATCGACCAACGTTCTCTGGATGTCAGCGACAAAGCCAGGAGGAGGGACCAAAGTGACCAGCCGGTACCACAGCATGGCGCCCACCAGCTGGTTTATAACCAGCACTGACACTCTGCGGCGGCGTACAAAAGTCGGATCCGGGCGACGAACTGCGCCCCGAACCCGAATGCCCGCAGAGTCCCGAGCAGGTACTCGTGATCGACCCTGTCGGACGCCTTCTCCTGGTCGAGAGACAGGAAGGCGCTCGGCAGACCAGCCCGTCGACAGAAATGGATCAGGTCCCGGACCAGGTGGACGTTATCGTGTATCCTCCGGCCCGGGACCGTGTAGGACTGGTCCGGGTGGATCATGTGGGCCAGCACGGAGGCCAGGCGAGAGGACAACACCCTGGCGAAGATTTTGTAATCCGTGCCGAGGAGGGAGACCGGACGCCAGTTCTTTAAGGAACGAAGGTCCCCCTTCTTTGGCAGCAGGATGATGACCGCCCTGTGCCAAGAAAGGGGCAGCAGTCCGGCATTTAGGCACTCCCCCAGGACCTGTGCGTAGTCGCTCCCCAGGACGTCCCAGAACGCCCTGAAGAACTCCACAGTCAGCCCGTCCAGCCCCGGGGTTTTGCCCCTCGAGAGCCGGTCGAGGGCGCCGGTCAGCTCCTCCAAAGTGACGGGAGCGTCGAGCCTTCCGGCGTCCTCCGGGCTGAGCTGCGGCAGGTCCTCCCACAGAACTCTGCGAGCATCCTCGCTGGACGGATCCGGAGAGAACAGGGCTGTGTAATAGTTTCGGACGTGGGCCCTGACGCCCTCCGGGTCCGAGACGAGGGACCCGTCGTCGGCCAGCAGCACAAGGAGCTGCTGGCGGGTGCCACGCCTTTTTTCCAGCGAGTAGAAGAAGGGGGAGCCGCGGTCCAGGTCCTGGAGGAGCTGGATCCGCGGCCTCACGTACGCGCCCCGAGCCCCGACGAGCTGCAGGTCCCGGAGCGCGGCCTTCTTCTCTTCGTACGCCCCGCGCAGGGCCGGGTCCGCGTCGGGCTGACCGAGGCGTGAATCCAGGTCGAGCATCTCCCTCTCCAACTCCCCGATCCTGGATTTCCGCCTCTTCGTCGACCCCCTCGCGTACTCCTGACAGAAGACGCGGACGTGAGCCTTGCCCATGTCCCACCATAGCCTCAGGGAGGGGAAGCTTCCCCCCTTCCTTCTCCAGCTGGCCCAGAAACGACGAAACGAGTCCCGGAACCGCTCGTCCTCCAGCAGCAGGTTGTTAAAGTGCCAGTACGCGGAGCCGAGCCTGGCGCCGAACAGGAGTTCCATCCACACCAGGTGGTGGTCCGTGCAGGACACCTGCCACGTGGAGGCCTTCGGAAAACAGGAGGCGTACGCCCGCGAAATGTACAGGCGGTCGATTCTGGACGCTCCGACCCCAGGCCTCACGAAGGTGAAGGCGATGGAGTCGGGATGGAGATTCCGCCAGACGTCCACCAGGTCGAAGGACTTGACCAAGTCCCCCAACCTCTTCCCCGACGCCCAGTCAGTGCGGGCACCGCCGTGGTCCCTGCCCTCGAGGACACAGTTAAAATCTCCCGAGGATGACGCACTGGTTCTTGTCAATGGAGGCGAGATGAGCGGACACTTCTTCAAAGAAGCTCGCTTGCCTCGGCCCGGCCAGGGGAGCATAGACTTTCACCAAGTGAAGCACCGCGCCCCCCAGCCGAACCGTCAGGTGAAGCAAACGGCCTGGCACTGGCTCCCTGACCCCCAAGATCTCCGGCTGAAAATGCAGGGCCAACAAGATAGCCACCCCGCCAGATCTGCGGGTGAGGTGACTCATGTAAACTCCCCCTCGCCACTCCAGGAGCCAGGTGGCTTCGTCTCCCGGGGTAGTGTGGGTTTCTTGCAGGAAGCACACCGCATACCACCCGTCCCGAAGGACCGAGAGGGTCTGGAATCTGCGCTGTTACTCCTTGCTGCCATTGATGTTGAGGCAGGCTATAGTTGTCTCCATGTCAGAAGCGTTGTGCAACCACCACCAGTACAGTTAAAAACCTATATACATATTTACAGGGAGGACAAGGGAGGGGCACAGATGTCCCTCGCCCTCACCAGGAGCGCCCCCAGGAAGTTCCTGACTCGCTTTCGCTCATTGACATCGAGCCCAGGCGCCTGGTGAGCAGCGTGGGCCGAACAGTAAACTCTCTCGAAGGAGCTCCAGCGGTCGAGCGCCAGTTGGGCTCTATCACGGCGACTCCGAGTTTTCTCGACAAACTCCTAGAGTTCCTCGAGGGGGATGGGGGGAGATCAGTGGGCGGCACCTGGGATTCAAAAATGTCACTGCAGACAGAGTCCACGTCGTCCCTGGTGTCCACCACCGATCCCGAACCCTCCTCAAGGAGGTCGCCCTCGGTCACCGACCCCTCCCCCACCAAGAGGATGGGTGCTGGTCCGGCGCCGCCAACCGGCCTCAAACCCCCGGCGACCCCACCCCCAGGGTCACCGGCGGTACCTTCCTCGGTGCACCCCTTCCCGGAACACCCCGAGTTCAGCTCATCGGGCAGCAGAGGCTCGGGGCCCCGCTCCTCTCCCGACACCGGGACGCCCGGCTCCTCAGGAAAAATGTCCTCCCCCAGGTCCAGGGCCCCCGGGAAAACAGTCTGGGAGGGAGGAGCGAAGATAACGCCTTCCGCCCCTCCGCCACTCGACGACCCAGCAGAGGGTCCTCCGTTGTTGCCGACACCATGGCCCGTGTGGTTATTAAAGTCCTCCCCAGGGGCCGGAGGAGTTGAGGCAGCAGGAGGCCCTGCTGTAGCCCCTGGGGGTTTGGGTAGGTCGGGCCACGGTGCCGGACAATGAAGAGGCATCATTAGCTCATCCGCTGAAGAGGGGCAGCACCACGAGCGCGCTGCTGGAGTATCTCTCCCCTCCAAGGGCCAGTGCCTCTTTCCCAGAGGGACAGGGGGGAATTTATGGGCCTTCCCCTCCCCGCCCGCCTTGGTGGTCATGGGGCCCGAGGTCCCTCCCCCCAGCCTTTCCCGGAATACGATTGGCTGGGGGAAGACAGGGGGCGTGGCCAGGGTGGGGAGGGTCAGGTGTGTCACTTCCTGCCCCGCCCCTGGTTTATCAGGTGATGGCGGGCGGGGCAGGGGCCCAGTTCCCTCTCTGGGGCCCAGAGACACGGTCGCTGGAGGAGGTAGGGCAGCGGTGGTTCCCCCCAGGTTAGTGCTAGGGTGCGGCTGGGTGGGATGGGACGGGACGGGACGGGGCGGGGCGGGGCGGAGCTCAGGGGTCCCCGGGCCAGGCGTTGCTCTATCGGGGTGGGTGTGGGGTCAGTGGGGCCGGGGTCAGTGCGGCCAGGATCAGGTATGGGTTTCGGGGTCAGGGTTCCCGCGCCAGGGCGACGCTGGCACAGCCGCAGGGGCATTGTCGTGCCGGGGTGGGGTAGGTCGTGGGCTAGGTGTCGGGGAAGGGAATAGGGTGGTCTCCCCGTGGGCGGGCCTGACATGCCGCGCCTTCTGGCCAGCCGGACGCTCACCCCCCTCCCTGCCAGAGGCTGGAGCATTGGAAGCCTCCGGTGCCGGGGCTTGTGGTGTTGACTTTGG
>NC_057719.1:16067133-16109741 GCF_004010195.1 Chiloscyllium plagiosum
GTGAGCCTTGCCCACGTCCCACCATAGCCTCAGGGAGGGGAAGCTTCCCCGCTTCCTTCTCCAGCCGGCCCAGAAACAACGAAACGAGTCCCGGAACCGCTCGTCCTCCAGCAGCAGGTTGTTAAAGTGCCAGTACGCGGAGCCGAGCCTGGCGCCGAACAGGAGTTCCATCCACACCAGGTGATGGTCCGTGCAGGACACCTGCCACGTGGAGGCCTTCGGAAAACAGGAGGCGTACGCCCGCGAAATGTACAGGCGGTCGATTCTGGACGCTCCGACCCCAGGCCTCACGAAGGCAGTGGAAGTGGGCCTTCAGCAGTAACAGTGGTGGAGGTCCTGGGGAGGGGCCCAAGGCGAGTCTCAGGCAGCGGTGGTGGAGGCAGGCCTCAGCATTGGAGGCAGGCCTCAGGGAGTCCTAGGCAGGCCCTTGATTGCAGCGGTGGGGGCAGACCTGTTGGGGAGGGTCCCCCAGGCAGCCCCAAAATTTAATCCCAGGCAGCAGCAGTGGAGGTGGGCCTCTAACAACAGCGGCAGTGGTGGAGGTCCTAGGAGGGGCCCCAAGGCAAGTCCCAAGCAGCAACAGCTGAGGCAGGTCTGGGTGGGGTCCCAGAGACCAGCAGTGAGCAATAACCTGCTCACTGACACTCAGTTTGGGTTCTCCCAGTGTCACACAGCAAAAAATCCCATGCAAGAACTGCACAAAACACTATATAGGACAAACAGGAAGACAGCTAACGATCCGCATCCATGAACATCAACTAGCCACGAAACGCCACGACCAGCTATCCTTAGTAGCCACACACGCATACGACAAGCAACATGAATTCGACTGGGACAACACTACCATTATAGGGCAAGCCAAACAAAGAATAGCCAGGGAATTCCTAGAAGCATGGCACTCATCCACAAACTCCATCAACAAACACATCGACCTGGACCCAATATACCGGCCACTACAGCGGACAGCTGAAACTGACAACCGGAAACGGCAGGGACAGGCCACTATAAACACCGGAGGAAACACCACAGAAGCGCTTCACAGGAGGCTCCCAAGCACGAGGATGTCACCTAGACAGGGGACGAAACGTTTGTAACAAAAATTCCAGCTCGGCGAACAGAACCACAACAACGAGCAGCCGAGCTACAAATCTTCACCCAAACTTTGATCATCAGTAGATTCTTAATTGTTCTTAAAATGGAACTCAAATTCCTCCATCTGCCATGGGTGACTTGAAGCTATGCCTCCAGCACATTCGCTGAGTTTCTTCGCTCCCCTAACCACGATGTTCTAGTGCAGCTGTAACACTGCACCTACCCGACAATGTGAAAAATTGCCCAGATATATCCTGCATACAAAAAGCAGGACACATCCAACCCGGCCAATTACCAGCTTACTCTCGCTCATCAGTATAGTGATGGAAGATGTCATCAACAGTGCTATCAAGCAGCACATGCTCAGCAATAACCTGCTCACTGACACTCAGTTTGGGTTCTCCCAGTGTCACACAGCTCCTGACCTCATGATAGACTTGGTTCTACCAAGAACAGAATTCCAGAGGTGAGGTGAGAGTGACAGCCCTTGACATCAAGACCAGATTTGAGCAAGTGTGGCATCAACAAACCCTACCAAAACTGGAATCAATGGGCATCGGGGGCAAACTCTTTGCAGGTTGGAGCCAATAACTGGCACATAGGAAAGTGGTTGTGCTGTTAGAGTCCAGTTATCTTAGCGCCAGGATATCTTTGTGTGAGTTCCTCAGAATAATGTTCCAGACCCAACCATCTGCAGCTGCTTCTTCAATGACCTTCCCTCCATCATAAGGTCAGAAGTGACAATGTTCACTGATTACACAATATTCAGCACCATTCACAACTCATCAGAAACTGAAGCAGTCCATGATCAAATGCAACAAGATCTGGACAATATTCAGGCTTGGACTGACAATTGGCAAGTAACATTCACATCACACAAATGCTAAGCAATGACCATCTCCAATAAGAGACAGTCTAACCATTGCCCTTTGACATTCACTGGTGTTAACATCACTGAATTCCCCACTATCATTATCCTGGGGATTGCCATTGACTAGAAGCTCAACTGGACTTGTCATATAATATAATGGCTACAAAGGAAAGTCAGAGGATAGGAATAATGCAACAGGTAACTCACCACCTGATTTCCCAACGCCTGTCCTTCATCAACAAGGCAACGCTCAGGAGTGTGATGGAATGCCCCCCATTTGCCTGGATGGGTGCAGCTCTGACAACACTCAAGGAGCTTGGCACCATCCAGAACAAAGCAGCTGCTTGATTGGCCCCACATCCACAAACATCCATTCCCTCCACCACTATTGCTCAGTAGCAGCAGTGTGTACTACCTACAAGATGCACTGCAGAAATTCTCCAAAGATTCTGAGACAAGACCTTCCAAGCCCACAACCACTTCCATCCAGACTATCAAGGGCAACAGATATCTGGGAACACTAGCACCTTCAAGTTCCCCTTTAAGCCACTCACCATTCTGATCTGGAAAAATATTTGCAGATTCACTGTTGCTGGGTTGAAATCCTGGAATTCTTTCCCTGAGGGCATTGTGGGTCAACCTACAGCACACGGATTGCAGTTGTTAAAGAAGGCAGCTCATTATCACCTTCTCAAAGACAAGAAGAGAGGGGCAATAAATGTTGGCCCAGTCAGCAATGTGAATGTACAAAAAAAAAGATGTGTTCTCTGAATTTTGCTTCTGTGTGAGTCCAATATTTCACAAGCCAGAAGCAGTACAGTTGTAATGTTACCACATGGCTACATTACCTGATAAAGGAGTAAATGGGAAGGAAAAAGGAGCACCTGAAAACTAAAACATAGCCCACAAAAATCAAAAGGTGGTCTCCAGATAATTTTAAGAAGAGCCTGAAAAATAAATTCTGACCTCTGAAGACATTGTTGTTTATGGATCTGCATGTGCACAAACAATATTTCATTGGTTGTGAGGTGCTTTAACACATTCTGAGTTCATGAAAGGTGCTATGTAAATGAATCTCCTTTTCTTGCATTAAAAGTACTGTACCTATTATTTTAGTACTGTGCAAGAGCTTCACTCTCCCATTTAAACCATGCTATAAGAAATATCCTCATTTTAAATTGTAACAATGCTCATTATGCCCATTATATATAAGTAAACAGCCACCAAGTAATAAATTATGGTCAATACACAAAAACAGTTCTGAAAAGTATCAGTTGTCCTGATTCTGCTATCTCCACCTGACCCTTTTATTCAATGATTTCAATGTGGAGTCGCATAAAGTCACCATGACAGAGTTACAGCCCTGTCTCTGATTTACAGCCCTGTTTCTCAAGGCTCCATACTAAGAGCATAGGGCTGCTGAGTTTTCTCTTCTGTTTCCTGTCTCTCAGGAAATGTATCCTGAACTTAGATAGCAAATTCTGGACCAAGGAGAAATGAGTCAGGAAAATATAGGACCTTGCAAAGGCCATATCTAGCTCACTTCTGACACACGTTTTTCATGGCAATATTGGCAAAAGGATGGCAAGAACAGGTGACAATTCCTAGTGGTGCTAGGTAAAAGTTCAAAATCCAAACTATGTGGAAATCCACGTAACATTTATTTTGCAGCAAGTGATGAATGGACTGCTTTACACTTGGTTCGTAACCAACTATTCATCAGACAAAAGCACAGCATTATAATTGCCAAATACCTTTCCTCAACACAAAGTTAAACACAGCAATGAAAGTAAACAAAAGACTTTGTGCATCCAGGTACTGCAGAGTGTGGTCGTAAACTACGCAAACAAGGAAATCTCATTGTACTTCCAAGCCGATATCACAGTTTCAGTTCAGATCGTGTCTAAGTTAGTGTTAGCCACTCTGGCTCCACTGTTATCTGTTTCAAATGATAGATATGCAGTACAACCTAAGTTGTTTCTTTATGGATGGCATTTACTTGTCCTTCCGTCGATTTAAGAGGTTGGCCATCTTGTGCTATCACAAAATTCCTGTTTTGCAAAGGGAGGATTTTAGGAAGGTCTGTGATATTTCACAAAGCAACCTTTGAATGGAGTGTTCACTTTCAGTCACCGAGTATCCTATTGTCCACAAATCAACTCTGAACAGCTATGAGAACTGAAATTGTTAAATAATAAAACCACTCAAGAAGAGAAGCTAATCCATTTGTTATATAGACAGGCAGGAGGCTGGAAGAACACAGCAAGCCAGGCAGCATCAGAAGGTGGAGAGGTCGACGTTTCGGGTGTAACCCTTCTTCAGGACTGGGCCTAGTGTTTTTGTCTCAATCCATATGTTACAGCACTGTCATAGAAAACAGAGTTAATTCGCAGGTTTCTGATATAGACACATTCAAAATACTCTTAATTGGACAGCTACATAATTTATTAATGAACAGATTTGTATTTGAAATTATTCAGAATCTGTCAACAAGGCAGTTATATTATTTGACTAATTTAAAACATTCTTAATGATTAATGTAGTTCAGTAAAACTGTTGAAAAGTGTGACACTGGAAAAACACAGCAGGTTAGGCAACATCTAAGAAGCAGGAGAGTTGACCTTCACATTCCTTTCCAGCACTACACTTTTCAACTCTGATCTCCAGCATCTGCAGTCCACAATTTCTCTCAGTAAAACTGTGCCAATTTAAAGGAGTTCATTAACTTAAAGTAATATTGTAATACATCACTGGTCGTTCTGCCATAATGTGCATTTCGTTAATCTGAATTTGCTATAATGTGATTGACGAATTGGGGACATTGTTTCTAAAGCGCAAACCTTTAAAGTGTGTATTGGTTATAATGCGATTCCAGCCCCAATAGTTTAAGTGATGCTGCTATTAAACAATTTTCTTGTAACATTTGACCGCAAGAGAATGGACCTATCGTGTTTTAGCAGAACTGACTGTACATTTCCGCATTTACTTCCACCCCAGGGCACTGCCTATGACTTTGGGCTGTTTCAAATAATTATATTCACTGCACAATCCTGGTCTGCTGCACTGAATCCCTTCTATGACCATACACACATATATTTTTAGCTACTGCCCCAGTCCTGAAATCACCCAGAGGAAAGAAAAACATGGAAAAAAAAGGGTAATACTTGAAAATGACCAGACTGGCCACACTGGATCACCATTTTGAAGTATGCAAGATGGGTTTGGCCAGTATATATCATTCACCAGTTTTACTGGTTTCACCTACTGGCATCCTTTCATCTTTCTTTATTCTCTTGGCCCATCTTGGGTTCCTCTTATTACATTTAGTTTCTCCAATCATAGGCTCTTTGCTCTCTCAGTCTCTATACTATCAATATTCCTTGATCACCTACACTTCTGCCATTCTCTTGGACTTGAATCCCTATGGAAGATGAAGTAACATGTTTACCTACTTTGAAGGATCCATCACATGCAGCAGAGTTCATGACATTTGCATAAATTGGGAAGAAATTGTTTTATTTTGAGCAATGAATATCCATAAAAATAGAAAGGCTTTCATGATTCTTTATAAGGGACAGCACAGTGGCTCAGTGGTTAACACTGCTGCCTCACAGCACCAGGGAACCCAGGTTTGATTCCAGCCTCGGGCAACTGTCTGTGTGGAGTTTGCACATTCTCCCTGTGTCTGCGTGGGTTTCCTCCGGGTGCTCTGGTTTCCTCATACATTCCAAAGATGTGCAGGTCAGGTGAATTGACCATGCTAAATTACCCATAGTGTTAGGTGCATTAGTCAGAGGGAAATGGGTCTGGGTGGGTTACTCTTCGGAGGGTCGGTGTGGACTTGTTGGGCCAAAAGGCCTGCTTCCACACTGTAGTGTGTGTGTGTGTATACGTGTGTGTGTGAAACAGAAAGAGAGTGGGTGTGTGTGTATGTGTTGTGTGGGGAGGGGATAATTTATTCAACACTCAGAGACCTTTATCTGATCATTGACGCACATGGAAGACAGTACCGTTCAGCACTGATGCACTCTGAATTAGCGTGACTCACTACTTGAACCCTGAACGCTGATTTACAATATTGTGGGCAAAATGCCTCTTTAGAAAGTTCTAATCTGGGTTGATACCCCAGTGTAGTCCTGAGCAGGGGTGTGCAGTCAGAGGCGAATTGTTAAGAAAAAAGGTCGCATCTATCTGGCATGGTAGCTCAGTGGTTAGCACTGCTGTCTCACAGCACCAGGGTATTGCATTTGATTCTACCGTTGGGCGACAGTACATTCTCCCCATGTCTGTGTGGGTTTCCTCTGGGTGCTCAGGTTTCCTCCCACAATCCAAAGACATGCAGGGTACGTGAACTGGTCATGCTAAATTGTCATAATGTTCAGGTTAGGTGCATTAGTCACGGGTAAGTATAGGATAATAGGATAGGGGAATGGATCTTCAGAAGATTGGTGTGGATTTGTTGAGCTGAAGGGCCTGTTTCCACACTGTAGGGATTCTATGATTCTATCCTCTCAAGTGGAGGGAGAAGATACCATAGCACAATTTTAAAGAATAGTAAGGGAGTTAACCCTGGAGTCCTGACCAATCAACATTGCAAAAGCAGGTCACTTGGCAACTATCATATTGCTGTTTGTGGGAGCTTATTGTGCCCTGTTTCATTGGCTGAGTAAAAAAAATTTCATTGACCGTAATGAGCCTTGCTGAGGTTCATACAAATGTGACTTTCTTTCTTTATGTATTCTATTTATTCATTAACAACTTCACTGAGGGGTGGCACTACAAACAATCCATCTCTACCTTAATGATATTGTTGCATTACCTTGTAAGATTGACACCCAAATCTTCCCATCGCAGATATAAAGGTCTTTCTTGAAAACATCAAACCAGAGACGGCTGGCTTCAGTCTCAGTGCAGGGTGGGTGGCTTCCAATTGTCACCTTCATGTCTGTTTCTGATTTCAACACAAGAGGAGATCAACAACGTTCGTATTTACCAGAGACGAGTCATTGAGTTAGACACTGTGTGGCTTCACTATGGCTAGGAGAAAGTGAGGTCTGCAGATGCTGGAGATCAGAGCTGAAAATTTCATTTCCCCTCCTCCCACCTTGTCTCAGTCAAATCCATCGAACTCAGCACCGCCTTCCTAACCTGCAATCTTCTTCCCGACCTCTCCGCCCCCACCCCAGTCTGGCCTATCACCCTCACCTTGACCTCTTTCCACCTATCACATTTCCGACGCCCCTCCCCCAAGTCCCTCCTCCCTACCTTTTATCTTAGCCTGCTGGACAAACTTTCCTCATTCCTGAAGAAGGGTTTATGCCCGAAACGTCGATTCTCCTGTTCCCTGGATGCTGCCTGACCTGCTGCGCTTTTCCAGCAACACATTCCAATCCAGTGAGGGAAGTTGGAAGATTTAAGCTGCTATCTTTTTGACGAGAGCCTACTAAGTGAAGGCCTGTCTGTCCTCTAATGTAGACATAGAAGAGCCAATGGCACTATTTTTAATAAGAGTTATAGATACATAGAAAACACAGTAAGATTTCATGCACAGAAGGTAGTCGTCTGGCACATTATGTCCATACCAGTCGATGAATACCTCGTCACACTAATCCCACTCTCCAAATTTTGATTCCTAAACCCATTGACTGTTCCACCGCATGTTTTAATGTGATTATGGTTTTTGCCTGTATTACCCTTTGAACTCGTGGGTTCCAGAACCTCACCACTGATGAGAAAGTTGTTCCAGGTGTCATAGTCAATATTTTTTCAATAATTAGTACAGCATTTCTTTTTGTGGGAGCTTGCTACATGTAAATTGCCTGCTATGTGTCAACACTGACTGTACTTCCAAAGTACTTTATTGGCTGTAAAGCATTTTGGATCTTTCTGTGGCCATAACAGTTACTATATAAATGCAATTTAATTTTAATAACTCAATAGTTACTCATAGAAATCTAATGTTATATCACTGGGATGCTTTTTTGCCATTATTATGGCAATAATGTTTTTTTCAAATTTAAAAAAAAGTTATGATATTTCAGCTACTTTAATCCCATGTGTATCACTGATGATTTGTATTTACTCTGTGGAAATTTTAATTGAGTAGAAGATTTTACTGCATTTTACTTTCTGATTTGCTGTTTGAGAATACTTCAGTGTAATTGGCTGCCAACTCCCTGCGGTGATATCACTGTTACTGTATGCCTAGTGTTTGTCTTGATCTTGCACATATCAAGAAAGGGAAACTTCATGCCTCAGAGATCACTAGATAGCAGAAAATCCCTTTAATACTTCAAAGTACTCTTTTGGTATGATCCTAGATATTGAATATTGTTAGATATTATTACTGGAGCGAATCATAGATTTACATTTAAATAGTTCCCATTTCTGTCTTTGTTCACTCCTTTCCTCAGCAATATTTTGTGTTTGATTTTGTCTACTTTCTGTGGTTTTATTTACCCTAATGAAGAAGAGCATATCTTCTCAACATCACAACTATTGATCTCACCCTGCTTGGCTGTTGTATGGAACCCCCTACGTGTTAACCCCTTAAAGCCAAATACATAACAATATTGTCAAATTTGATGGAATTTTAATGCATTTACTTTAGGGGAAATTTGGCATGTTAATATGCTGCAGTTTTTCTTATCTGCGATGTTTTGTGTTATGTTGCTGAAAATATTACTGATGAAATACTTAGCAGTTGTAGTAAAATCATGCGTATACTTAGGATGAAGAAGATTATGAGTACCACATATGCTTGGTCCAGTTCTTGTTGGATTCATTTGGATATCAAAGTTGAAACTTTATTGCTGGAACAGCACAGCAGGTCAGGCAGCATCCAGGGAACAGGAGATTCGACGTTTCGGGCACAGGCCCTTCTTCAGGAATGAGCAGAGAGTGTTCAGCAGGAGAAGATAAAAGGTAGGGAGGAGGGACTTGGAGGAGGGGAGTTGGAAGTGGAGGAGATGCGGTGGAGGGCACCGTCGACCACGTCGCCTTCCTGACCTGCAGTCTTCTTGTTGACCTCTCCGCCTCCATCCTACTCCGACCTATCACCCTCACCTTGACCTCTTTCCACCTATCACATTTCCAACTCCCCTCCTCCAAGTCCCTCCTCCCTACCTTTTATCTTCTCCTGCTGAACACTCTCTGCTCATTCCTGAAGAAGGGCCTGTGCCCGAAACGTCGAATCTCCTGTTCCCTGGATGCTGCCTGACCTGCTGTGCTGTTCCAGCAATAAAGTTTCAACTTAATAAATACAGCAAAGAATATTGTTTGAAAGGTTATCAGTGTTAAATAAAATGTGGGGTTCGGAGCAAGAATAGTATACGGTTGGGAATAGGATATCAGGCAGATTAGATGACATTGGAAATGACCCCAGAACTAGTGCCTTGTAGAAGATCAATACTGACTATTGCTGAGGGAGTAAATGTAGTCTCTAAGTAGCTTCCGTTGGTGGGAGGCAGGAAAAGAAAAGGATTTTTGAAGTTATCGCCAAATCCTCTAAGAATTTGAAAGCTTCCCTCCTGCAGCAATCCTATAGGTACACATTTGTGTGCACTAAGGGTTGGAGGATTTGAGCTATAGGCTGAACTGGCTGGGGCTGTTTTCCCTGGAGCGTCGGAGGCTGAGGGGTGACCTTATAGAGGTTTACAAAATTATGAGGGGCATGGATAGGATAAATAGGCAAAGACTTTTCCCTGGGGTCAGGGAGTCCAGAACTAGTGGGTATACCACCACTACTGAATCCATGGAATGGGGCGACCCAGCCCATACATACCACCTAGAGCTTTCATTAAGCAAGGAGAGGGCACATATGTTCTGGAGGTCCCTTATGCCAACCAGAGGCACTATTTAATCCAGCTATTCAAATCCAGCTATTACCGTCATCTCCCTCACTAGGGCCTGAAAGTTGGGTTTTACAAATACACATTCTTACCTTCAGAGCAGCCTCCATAACGTCGTCTTCTTCAGAGTCAGCGATAGCCATCTTTGAAACCTGACATGGTTGGCATTATACATCTGCCAGCCAATAGGATTAGCGGCAACCTTCTTAGGCAAGCTTTCCTCCCCAGATGGGAGCAGAATTCTTGCCCTGAATTAATTAGTACTCTGGCATGTTAGTCTGGCAGTTCATTGCTCAACATGGCTTGATTAAACTCCGTGGCTTAGTTTGTTTAAAGCAACAAAACACATTGTCTGGATTTTCCAAACAATGGCAAACTCTCACAGATTGCAACTCCACTCTTTATTAAACCCCATTAACCAGCTCTGCATTTCTGACAGGAGATTCTGATCCTGGCTATTTGAAAATGCAGAGCCAAGCTTCCATTTTGACAGTTCTCTCAGAGTGCAGGAGAAGGTAAACCGTGCCCCATAATCTGAAGTAGGATAGGTGACTGCTGCCCTCTCACAGACAGCCACTTTGACAACTTCTGTCTAAGTACACAAGGTGAGTATGAGGTTGGCATGATGGGAGTAAGGTAAACTGCCTGGTGCATGGGAGGGGTAGGGTACCATGTGGGTAGAATGCCAAGTGGGTAGGGGTAAGCATGCAGGAGATAGGGTGCCAGGCCACAAAGTAACCAAGAGTGTGCTGCTGTTTCATTGTTTGTGGGAGATAAAGGGTCTGGTGAGGAGGAGGCAGGTGGTGGGGCATGTCATGTCCTGGGGAGCTATGGGTGACTGTAGCATTTGGAGCATGGGATATTTAATCCTGGGAAGGATGTCAAATCCTGTGCAGAGTAGGGGAAATGGTTGAAGATATTTCCTAAATAGCCGATGTCATTACACATCCCTTTGAAGCATGTGGGACTTAAACTCTGGCCTCCTGACTCAGAGGCAAGGATGCTACAACTGCAACACAAAAGTCCTGAAGGGTATGTGGTTGGAGGACTAGCTTGAGGTTAGATATTGCACCAAGTTTTGGAACAGTCTTTTGAACCTCAAACACTTGCAAAGGAGAATGATAGAATTGGTGGCTAGGAATCAATTTTTGTGGTGGGGATCACAGCCCAGTTTTCCCAATATTTTATTGGAAGGCATTTCTATCCACCCAGTACTGGATGCTAAGAAAGCAGCCTGATAATTGAGAGATGCTGGAGGAGCTGAGAATGGCAACTATGAGATCAAGTTGTGCAAATGTGACAACTGATGCTGTATTTTTGGATGATAGCATCCAAGGAGCAGCATTTAAGAACTGGAGGAGGAGTGATGGATAGATCCAGCTCCATGCCATCTTTTTTGTTCTTCTTATTCAACCTTGATGAAGTGCTCAGTTGTAGTGATGGCTTTGGCAGTGGCGACAAATGGCCCCAGCAGCCCAAACTTGGGTAGACCCAGCACCTGGACTTGAGTAAGCTCAGCAGCTTGGACTCGAGTAAGCTCAGCAGCCTGGACTCGAGTAGGCTCAGCAGCCTGGACTCGAGTAGGCTCAGCAGCCCGGATTCGCATAGGCTCAGCAGTCTGGACTTGAGTGGGCCCAGCAGCATGAACCTCAGTAGGCCCAGTAGCGCGGGCTTAAGTGGGCCCAGCAGGACAGACTCAGCATGGCCCAGCAACCTGGACTCAAGTAGGCTCAGCAGCCTAGACTTGAGTAGGCCCAACAGTATGAACTCGACTGGGCCCAAAAGCTTGGACTTGAGTAGGCCCAGCAGCGCAAACTCGAGTGGGTTCAGGAGAATGGACTTGAGTAGGTCCAGCAATGCAGACTCAAGTGGGCTCAGCAGCCTGGACCTGAGTAATCCCAGCAGCACAGACTCATGGGGGCAGAATTGGAGGTGAGTTTGGCTTCATGGCAGCATCTGCTTCCAACGCAGACTCATAGAGGCATTGGTGGAGGCGGGTTTGGGCCCAGTACAAGGCCCAACGGCATCAGCAGCAGCTGTGTCAGCGAGGTAGGCCTGAAGTGGACTCTTGGCAGCAGCAGACTCGGGTTTAGTACCCAGCAAATTGATGGTGTCTGTACTGGCGAGGTCCAGCGAGGACTCATAGTGGCAAGGCAGTTGGTGGAGGTAAGATGGCACCAAAGAATGACCACTTTTCATTCCAGTGGTAGTGGTGTGGCAAAGGAGACGCGTGCCTAACCACAAAGCCCATGGCTTATGATGGAGCACTTCACAAGAAGGACTGTGAAGTTGGACACTTGCTGTATTTCCTCATTTTTCTGCCTTTAGGGTCAATGTTTTGGGATTGTTTTGTGTTTTAACATGGCCCCAGAGAGTGGCGACACTGAACAACACTTTTCACTGTATTTTGTAACAAGATACATATGGCAATAAATAAATTAAATAAATCAAACCTTACCACTGCACCACAAAATTGCCCAGCACAGCAGACTCCTGAAATCACGAGACACTCCTGTGTGTTATTTGGCAGAGTCACTTGCTTCATGAGCCAAGCACATCTCATCACAGAATTTAATTAAATCTGTTTTAATGCATTGTGCAATAAAGTGCTGTAGATTGCGTTTCCTCCATTTTACCTCAGCACACAAACAGCAATTGTTTCTCACAATTCTTTTGAGTTTTAGTGTTCATGGCAATGATATTGTCCGCAGAGTGATGTTTGTAGAGCAGGAGGTTTTCACAGGGTCGCTCATTAGACCAAGTGTAATCTGAGATCCCCTGTTACACTCTTGCAGTTGCAAGTTTTTCACGTCCTTTGCAAATTCAGTAACTCATGTACCAAAAAGTGGCTGTCATTGACTCAAGACTGCAGCCCTGAGAGAAAAGAAGCCTAACACTGGTTGTGGTGGAAGCTTGGTGCAGGAAAATGCTTCCCAACAGATAAAATGTCACAACATTTGTTTCCTTGGATATTTCTGCCCAACAGAATTAGTCAATTTATGGAGGCCTCAACACCCACCTGGAGCCCTGTTATTTTCTTTATTGTTCAGTTCTGATCTTAATCGAATATCAGAACCAAAGAGGCAAAGTGACCGATCGACTGGAATGAGACTGGAATGACAGGCACCGTTGGAACTTTAATAACCAGGCTAGATAAAAGAATGTAGACCACACCTCCTTGGTTTGGAAAGTGTATCAATGTAGCAGTAAATGACCATGAGTCTTGTTGTCACAATGAGGAGTGTGTCCTGATCATTGAGGCCTACTATTCCACAAGTCGTCATAAATATTTATTTACCCAATTACACATAGAGTCATGGATGTATAACCTTTATTGCAAGCTTACGGTTTGACAAATGCAAAAATGAATTATTAATGATCACTGTGCAATTTAAACTCCACCTCTTTAAAATCCAAAGGAACACAGACACATTCCTTCACAACCATGCCAGACAGGAACACATATACAGTTTGATACAAATACTATAAGTAGAAAATACAGAGGGGGAAGACATGTCTCTTGATCAACAGCCAACACTATACGTGGGGGTTACGTTGTTTCTCTCAATTCTTTTGATTTTTAGTGATGATGGCATGATTTTGTCTGCAGAGTGACAGGCCATTTAATAGCCAATCACATGGATCTAGGTCTTTTCTTGTTTTTGAATTCTTTCTTCTCAGATTCTTTTGGTGTTGTCTTTTTGTTCCCTCATGGCGGGGGAGAGAGATTTTTTTTGGTGCATGCAGCTGGATGTCTCAGTGCATTACCCTACTCGTTAGTGAAAATGTCAACTGAAGAAGAAGTAAATCCAAAGGAGATGCAGCAAGTACTGTCAATCTTAATTCTCAGATCAAGCAGGTAGGTTCTGATTGGTCAGAGTGTTGTCATGGGAAAGTAGCTAAGTTTGCTATGAATGGAGGAGAAGTATTTTTGCCTGTATTAAACATGGCCCTGTGGATTAATGTACAAGTGCAAACCACTGCAAACCTAATGGCTGATGATCTTAAATTGGCTTCCAATGTAACTCTCAGTATTGTCTGGATTATTTAATAAATGATTTAGATTAGATTACTTACGGTGTGGAAACAGGCCCTTCAGCCCAACAAGTCCACACCAACCCGCCGAAGCACAACCCACCCAGACCCATTCCCCTACATTTACCCCTTCACCTAACACTACAGGCAATTTTATCATGGCCAATTCACCTAACCTGCACATTTTTGGACTGTGGGAGAAAACCAGAGCACCCGGTGGAAACCCACACAGACACAGGGAGAATGTGCAAACTCCACACAGAGACTCGCCTGAGGTGGGAATTGAACCTGGGTCTCTGGTGCTGTGAGGCAGCAGTGCTAACCACTGTGCTGCCAATAGTGCAATCACATCCACTGGTGAACACACATTTCTGAGATTTGTAAGCACGGTCTGCTTGAGCATGTGCTGTGAATAGTCAACTGGATGTTGTCTAACATGGATGACAGTCATTGGGATGTATGACTTCCATAGTTGGTATTGTACTGGCACTGAAACTTAGGGATTCACTTTAATAGTTACCCTAGATTAAAGGTAAGCTTAAACCCTCTAATATTTCCTGGGCAACAGATCCTCCAAAATCTCTTGACATTAAGGGACTTTTTTGGAGGAGTTTAGGTCCAGCGTAAATACCAATCTAATTTTCAATTTCCCAGCCAATTCCCTTGGAGTCAGCTGTCTGGGGATGTGTAATTCTGCTCCCAATGTGTAATTCAAGGGTTTGCTGCTGCAATAACAATCTCACCATTACAATTTCTGTTCATCTCTAGGACTGAGTCTAACTATTCTGTGGAAGTTTAGATGTCAAAGTATAATTGTAGCAATAATCATGGTTAGGTAGAGACAATTAAACTTTACCATCACTCCTTCTGATGTAAAATAAATTCAAAAGACATTGTCAAGCAATAATGAAATTAACAGCAACCACTTTAAGAGAATCAGTTCTCTACACTTTATTACCATTGTAAATGTTGAACAGATTTTCTATATTTTAAAACAAAGTTGTGCAGTAAATATGCATTTTAAATACTATTTTTACAATCAATTTATGAATTTCTTCAGTTTGAGCTTAAATGCGAAACATAAATTCTTGCTTTAAATTGGTCCTTTATGAGCAAAAGTCAGAGGCGTTGTTCATATTTCTATTTCACACACACAGTTTGAGACAGCTACAGAAAGCTGTTCATCATTGCAGCTGTGTAAATCAAAATGAACACATCATGAATAAACACAATTATAGATTTATCTATCTTTAAATAATTCAACATAGATGTTTTCACAGAGAAAGGTCAATGTAGATTCTTTTCCCAGTACTGAATAAAGTGCAGCATGGTGAAGCTTTAGAATTCACGTCACCAAATCCAATCATCAACAACCCAAATGAAATTCAGCTAAACTCCAATCACCTACTTCTTTGGGTATTTAAACCCAAAGCACTATAAGTCAATCTATAAGTGTTACCCAGTCTTTTAATATAGGTTTCCAAAAACTTTTACATTACCCAAATGAAATAAACAACTCTCCAATTTGTATGGCAAATGGATTGTGAAATTGATGTCACATCGAGACTAGAGTATTGTTCTGAGGGAATGTTGCACTGTTAGAAGAGTTTTCACCTTTCAGATGTAAAATTAAAACAGGATCTCTGCTTTCTCACTTGAACATAAAAGATCGCATAGTGTTACTTTGAAGAGGAGTGCAGGAGTTTCTCCTCAAGCTTTGGCCAATATTAATGCATCATCAATCATTCAAAAAGTACTCTGGGCCATCACTACATTTTTTTTGTGAAAGTTAGTAGTCACGTTTCTTACAATAGGTTTAATTGTCTGTCTATATATCTAACCATAATTATTTCAGATGTCCATTGGCTCTAAATTGCTTTGGGTGGATTGAGGTTGTGGGAAGTGCTATGGGGAAGACTGTACTCCTGCATGAGGCTATATACACTGCTCGTCACAACATCACGTATGTTTTCTCTAATATTTTTCAATCATTGGCATTGAGAGGTAGGAAACAGTAAAGTTGGTTTTTTTGGATAAGTTACAATCCAAGCATTATAAGTTCTGAGTTAGTTCAGAAAGCTGGTGACAGAGCACATTGTGCACATTCTAGACAGAGAGATCACCCATCCTCGACCAAAAACAGACTACACCCTACTCACATCCAGTGTATATCCTGCCTAGACACAAAGCATACCCAGTCTAAATCAATAGTACACCCATCCTTTAGCTAGAGTACACTCAGCCTAGAGCAAAGGCTAGACACATCATGCCATGTGGAGGAAAATATGAAGATTGCATATGCACAGCAAATTAGATTGGCAAAGACATATAAATCAAACACTGGTCTCCTTAGATAGGAAGGTTTGATGGCACAGACAGACATGATGTCTAGATAGTAATGGGAATCAAAGAGAAATTATTCCAGCCACCAGCAGTGGGAGTCACAGAATCACTACGGTGTATTTATATATCTCCATTATTACTCAATCCAAAATGAGGCAACAATTCAAGTTTGAGATCTTACTATGTCGATGATAATGGAGAGAGATGACAGCATCATAAAGTGAAACATTTGTCACCATTTTCCATTGAATGAGTGCAGGCAAAGTTTTATGGGGATAAAATATACTATGTATATAACAAAGTTTGCCAAGTTGCCTGGTAACATGGTTTGCTAGATCAACCCCTTTAACACATGCACATAATTGGTTTCTGAGTTCCTTGCTCTTTTTTATTATACATTTTCTAATCAGTCATGTTCAGAGTTGGTATCACACACCACTAGGGCAGGTGGAATTTGATGCTGAACCTCCTGGTCTAGAGACAGAGACAATACCACTGCAAAACAAGAATCCTTAGTATTTTTTATATTTCAGATGTCAATGCTCAGAATCAGAATATGAATTTTATTTAATTAACCTATTTTTCTAATCAAGCCCTTCAGAGATATTATTAAACACCTCTGCAGCACATGAGACTTGAACTTGGGTCTCCAGGTCCAGCAGTAGGGACACTACCACTCTGCGGAGAGGAGAAAGTGAGGTCTGCAGATGCTGGAGATCAAAGTTGAAACTTTATTGCTGGAACAGCACAGCAGGTCAGGCAGCATCCAGGGAACAGGAGATTCGACGTTTCGGGCACAGGCCCTTCTCCACTCTGCCACAAGACGGCCCACAAGAGTCCTTCATTTACAAATAATACAATACATAACAATGCCACATGGTTACAGAACCAAATAAGGACAAATATAACATTAATTGCTCTGAATAGCCTCCTCTTCAAAGCCATTATCACCAAAATCAATTAACTCCTTTAAAACAGAGCAGACTAAACATTTACAAGAAAAGGACTGAGAGTGCAGGAGTGCAATAATAATTAAAGAATAAAGTTTTGAAGCATTATTTTTAGGAACAGGATCCCCACATAGATGAGGTCAGAGCTGAGTAGTATGGGCTGTGTCAGGAATCCAGTATTGTGGAGATATGCAAGATTAGATTAGACTGTTATAGAAAACTTTCATGTTCATGTTTGTTTTACTCATTATTAGTCACTACACTCAGAAAAGTTGCAGTTGTACGAAAAAGTACTTGTTGGTGCAATGACTAACTTAATCAGTCAAAAATGACTTGTTTATTATTCCCTGCCCTCTATTTTAAAAAGCTATCCAGCAATAAGAGTTTTATGCAGTTTGAAGCATTTTTTAGTAAAAACACATTACATTTGAAACTAAACTTTGGATGGATACATGAACAGGAAAGGTTTGGAGGGATATGGGCCAGATGGGACTTGTTTAGTTTGGGATTATGTTTGACATGGACTGGTTGGACAAAAGAGGAGAAAGTGAGAACTGCAGATGCTGGAGTACCAGAGTTGAAAAATGTGACGCTGGAAAAACACAGCAGGCCAGGCAGCATCTGAGGAGCAGGAGAATCAACTCTGGTTGGACTAAAGAGTCTGTTTCTGTGCTGTATGACTCTATGACTCTAAAATGAATTTATGAATCACGTACTGGACACACACATTGGAAAAATGCAATTTGCACAAATTCAAGTATAATTTACGGTGAATTATAAGAATTACACATTCTACACACCACCTGACTCATTCTGTGGCATCCCACTTTGATAATAGAATGGGACCATTCCTTCTTCTCTGATTAACAGCTTATCCTGTCCAAACCTTCTTTATAAAACAACTGGCCTATTCCAGTTAATAGTCTGGTAAATCTTCTCTGACCTATTTCCAACACATATACATCCTTATAAAAGCAAATTACTGTGGATGCTGGAATCTGAAACCAAAAGAGAAAATGCTGGAAAATCTCAGCAACTCTGGGAGCATCCATTAGGAGAGAAAAGAGCTGACGTGTCAAATCTAACTGACCTTTTGTCAAAGGGTCAGTTAGACTCGAAACGTCAACTCTTTTCTCTCCTTACAGTAGCTGCCAGACTTGCTGAGATTTTCCAGCATTTTCTTTTTTGGTCACATTTACATCCTTCCCTAAATAAAGTGACCAGCATTGTACACTGTAGGTTCATGATGAAGTGTGCATTTAGGAGTGGACAGGTCTCAGAAATGGAACTTGGTGCATGAATAAGAAGAGTAACTTGTATTTATAACAAGGACTTTAAATGTAACAAATCTTCCTCAGGCAATTCACATGACTATTATCAAAATGCATTTGACACTAAAACATTCAGGAGATAAGGATGGGAAAAGGTAGGAAACTGGAATTGAGGATTGCCAGATCAGATATGATCTAATTGAATGGCAGAGCAGACTCAATGGGCTGAATGGCCTACTTCTGTTCCAATGTCTTAAGGTCTTAGGATGAGTAAAAGCTTAGTCAAACAGATAAGTTTTCAGGAAAACATTCAAAAATGACAGAAGTCACAGGGAGGTACGAAGGGAGGGAGTTTCAACGCTTGAGAAAGGCATGGCTGAAGGTACAACTTCTCATGGTGGAATGACTAAAATCAGGACACAAAAAAGACAAGAATTAGAGGAGCACTGATATATCAAGAGTTGTGGGGCCGGAGTAACTTGCAGAGATAGTGATGGGTAAAGCTATGGAGGGAGTTGAAAACAAGAATGAGAATCTTCAAACCAAGGCATTGATGGACCAGGATCCAAACCCATCAGTGGGAGCAATGATGATGGGTGAACAGAACTTTGAGCAGGTTAGGAAATGAGGAGCAGAATACTGTCCCTCCCACCATATTGGAACACTGCACAAAGATACAGCCGTATTCAAAGAACATATATCTGGCCCAAGTTATACAGACACACACATGGGGTAAAGGTTCAGGAGCCTGGTGGAAAAGTTGTGCACATTTACGTGCCCGAGATGCTTTAATTTGTACAATATTTAGGCAAGGACAGTATCAGTATGGAAATAGCAGCATGAACTTAAAAACAAAAGAGATTTAAAGCAACACTCCAGTTAAACAGTTAAATAAAAAAAGAAGCATACATTACACTTTCACATTGATAGCCAAAATCAACCATCATTTCAGATGGACAAATTCCAACCTGCTGAGGATATTTAATAGGCAAAACCAGCTTGCAGCAAATAAGCCCATATTCCTATCAAAACTATCTTTTGTTTTCAGAGAAAGTATCTATTTTATAAGAAAGTTCAATTATGAGATGAAGAGCACAGAGTATTGCTCAGATTAAATACTTCATTTTCATTTGGAGTCTTTGTCTAGATACCCTGCTACACAAATAACACCACTTTAGTGTGAAATTCATCACCTGTGACTAACTTGGGATTCCTTTCATTCTTCATTTAAAAATTACCTGAAAGTATTGATCTGGAGAATATTTGGATCATGCAATTTGTGGCCAAGTTGTACTTAAAGCGGAAGTCACAAATTGAGAATCTCTATTTAACTTATCTAAAAGTTTGTGTCTTTAGAACAGTTATTTATAATATATAGGTTTATAAAATACACAGACAGAAGCTGTGAAACTTCCCTATTATATACACTGCATTCCACTCTTACTGTGATCTATTGTTATTAAATTGGAGTTATGAATGAAGAAAGACAACATTGACATAAGTTACGAAGATTACGACAATGCTAAGTATTAGGTTTTGGACATTACACAGTTTGGCACACATCCACAGACTATGGTTTTCAAACCCTGTCCCATAATGCCCTCTGACAAGTTTCAATTTCCAGTAGCGTTCAGTGGCCAACAAAATCTGGAGTTTTACCATCAAGAATGCAACATTATTCCCAATAATCTCTTTAGAAAATACATGATACAAAGACACAATTCATTGTTGAGTCCCACGTTTTTGAAATTTGAGTCTGGTTAGGACATGCTCAGCTCAGCAAAACACTGTGACCTCAGGTGAGGTTCAGGTTGTGCCACTTGATAACAACTTTCTCTGGATTTGCACTTGTGTCCTGCCACTGTTCCAAAGCCTCTCCAGTGCTGTCCCATCCAATCACCACCTGAAAGCAAAAAGTATCTGGGTCAGTGTCAGATATGAATAACTTACCATTAAAACCCCATCACTTTTCCTCCGAAAACCGACAGGATAGTGAAGATCTTCTGAAGTGTAATTGCTGATGCAAAGCAGGAAATGAGGCAGTCAATTTTATGCACAGCAAGTTCCCAAACACATCACTGTCATAACAAGCAGATAGTCTGCTTTAGTGTTATTATGAGGGAAGACGTCTTCAAATGAGGCCATCTGGGTAGAGCTCAAATAAATAAAAAGGGCTGATTACCTTGATGGGATTATACTTAATAGTCAGAGGGAGATAGCGGATCAGATATGTAGGCAAATCAAAGAAAGACGTGAGAGAAACAGGAGAAAATAAAATGAGTTGAATCTTGAACATCTGGCCCATTTGAAAAACTTATTTGTTTTGTAAAATATAACTATGTGGCTGGGAATATGCAGCTGATAAATGCAGGTTTCAGTGTTATGTGAAAAGAAAATAACTTCATCCACTTGACAAGCTTCATTCCATTAGATTCAGTCTAGCACTGTCTTAGTAGGCCTTTCTATGCACTGGTAGAAAACGCTGTCCTAGCTGCAATCTAAAAGTTCCACCGCATTTAATTCCTTTGCACTAAGGTGTTCCCAGTTAATGTTAGCAAAGTTGACGTCCCCCACAACTATCACCCTGTTTCTCTCACTCCTTTTGTGACTTGGCTACATATCAGCTGTTCCATCTCCCTCTGACTGTTGAGAGGTCTGTAGTATAATCTCAGCAAGGTAATTGTCCCCTATTTTTATTTCTGAGCTCTACCCAGGTGGCCTCATTTGAAGACCCTTCTAGAACGCTGTCCCTTAAGTAATGCTAAAACAGATTGTCTGCTTGTTATGACATTGATGCGTTTGGGAGCTTGCTCTGCACAAAATTGACTGCGTCGTTTCTTGCTTTGCAACAGTGATAACACTTCAGAAATTCCTCATTGTCTGTAGAACACTTTTGAGATGTCTGGCGGTTTTGTACAGTGCTACATAAATGAAATGTTCCTTTCATTTAATTGGAATTCTGCAACTTGGACTTTCTCTCTTATAGTTGTACAAGAAATCATTATTGGCTATGCCTCCTGCTGCCTTTGCTCAAGTTCTAGAATATCCTCCTCAAACCCCTCTGTCTCTCTCCTCCTTTATGACATTCTTGAAAACCTACATCTCTGACAAAGTGTTTGGTCAACTGGCCTAATGTCCTGGATCAATGGAAAACGAACCTTTAATAAATACACACATTGGACCATGGACAATGGACCAGCGTCCTTTCTCAATAACTATGCCTGTTGCGCTTACACCCATCATCATGAAGTGCAATGAGAGGCTCATGATGAGGCATATTAAGACCCTGCTGCCCCTCTCACTGGATACCCTGCAGTTCGCATAATGACCCAACCGCTCAACAGATGATGCAATTTCCACCACCTCCATCCACCCTCACCCACCTGGAGAAGAAGGACACCTATGTCAGATGACTGTTCATGAACTTCAGTTCTGCATTTAACAATATCATTTCTCAGCACCTGATTGGAAAGCTGAGTCTGCTGGGCCTAAATACCTCCCTTTGTAACTAATACCTGGACTTCCTGACTGGGAGACCTCAGTCAGTCCGGATTGGGAACAGCATCTCCAACACCATCAGACAGAGCATGGGGGTCCCCCAGGACTGTATGCTCAGTCCACTGCTGTTCACCCTGCTAACACATGACTGTGCAGTGATGCACAGGTAAAATCACATCATCAAATTTGCTGATGATATAACTGTAGTGGGTTTTATCAGCACGAATGACGAGTCTGCATACAGAGAGGAGGTGCAGCAGCTAATGGACTGGCGCAGAGACAACAACCTGTCTCTGAACATGGACAAGATGAAAGAGATGGTTGTTGACTTTGGGAAGGCATAGAGCGACCACTCTCCATTGGACATCAATGGTTCCCCTATGGAGATCGTGAAGAGCACCGAATTTCTTGGTGTACACCTGCTGGAGAATCTCACCTGGTCCCCTAACACCAGCTCCACAGCTAAGAAAGCCCAGCAGCGTCTCTACTTTCTGCACAGGCTGAGGAAAGCCCACCTCCCACCCCCGTCCTCACCATATTCTACAGAGGGTTCATTGAGAGTATCCTGAACTACTACATCACTGCCTGGTTCGGGAACTGCACTTTCTCAGATTACAAGACCCTACAACGGATAGTGAGGACAGGTGAAAAGATCATCGGGGTTTCTCTCCCCTCCATTACAGACATTTACAACACACGCTGCATCCGAAAGGCTAACATCATTGTGGAAGACCCCACACACCCCTCACTCAAACTCTTTTCCCTCCTGCCATCTGGCAGAAGATACTGGAGCAACTGGTCTCTGACAGCCAGACTGTACAATGGTTTCTTCCCTCAAGCCATCAGGCTCCTTTTGACTGTCTCGGTTGTGTATGGCAGAAATGACAAATAAAAAGCTAGTCTCTCTCAGTCTCTCTCTCTCTCTCTCTCTTTCTCTCTCTCTCTCTAATGCATTGAGAGTTGCAGAAATAAGAAATGTAAAACAGGGCGATGTCCTCTGTAGGAGATCTGGGACCTGAGGAAACATCTATAATTACAGCATTTAAAAGGCATCTGGGTGGGTAGATGAATAGAAAGGGTGTTAGACGGAATATGGGCCAAATGCTTGCAAATGGGACGAGGTCAGATTGGGATGTCTGGTCAGCATGGACAATTTGAACTGAAGGGTCTGTTTCCATGCTGTATGTCTCTAACTATGCATTTCCTTTACCACTGTAAATAATCCCTGCTAAACACTGTAGCATCAGAAGCAGGAAGTTAGAATATTTAATTTAGACTGTTTGTATCTAATCATGTGCTACAGAACACAAAACAAGAGGAATTTTAATAAACATGTTTACACTAATAAAAGAAACACAAGACAAAAGAAAACAAAGCATATTAAATTACATCTCAAATTTTTCTGTTAAAATCAATAGTTCAAAACAATAGTTAAAATCAGCTGCAGTCTGATTCCACATGTGCAAAACTTAATTATTTTTGGTGTCAGAAATTTACTGCCCCAAAAAGCACAGACTTTATATCATCCTGCATATCTAAGTATTGAGTGTGACTGTGTGTGTATCAGACAGAAAATACGGTGTTTAATTCATTCATTTGTGTTGGATAGATTGGAAGCCTGATAGCCTCACTTTACTGTTTTCTAATCTGGGTTCTTTTGTTGTTCATACGAGCTAAGGCGAGACTTTAAACTATGTTTATTAGCATAGCACATGATGGCAAGGCTACTACCCTTATCTGTACAGGATTCTATCTCTTTGCAGAACATTAACACATGGCTACTTAGGTCACAGTGGCATCACTGTTGACCTCATAGGCTTACCTACAAATTCCTTAAGCCTGTCTCTACAGCTTGGCTGGAATTTCTATAACAAAATTCTTCCCACCTTCTCCTGACACAGTTGCTGTGAAGCATTTCTGTACATCTTTTGGATATCCAATTGTTGTCAACAGCCAGAGCAGGTTATAATCCGACACTTCTCTTGAGCAGTTTAGGTGGGGGAGTTCAAAACTAGGGCGCATATTTTTAAGGTGAGAGAAGAAAGATTTAAAAAGGACACAAGGGAAAACTTTTGTTTTTACACAGAGTGGTTACTGTGTGGAGAAACTGGTGGTGGATGTAGGTACAGTTACAATGTTTAAAAGATATTTGGATAAGTTCATGAATAGGAAAGGTTTAGAGGAATATGAGCCAAGAGCAGACTAGTTTAGTTATGAGAACATGGCAGGCATGGATTGGCTGGATCGAAGGGTCTGTTTCCGTGCTGCATGACTTTGAATGCCTACCCACCAATCTGAATACAGTAGATGACACACCCCTATTGCTAATTAAACAGTTCATGGATAATCACTGCCGCGTGTTTATTCCCTACAAGCATCAGGGTGTGAATCTCGTTTATCCACAGCATCAAAGTCCCCAATTCGAACATAACTCTGATATGATCTCTCCAAACCCGGAGCATGCACATAGAAGTTGATGCAATTTTGAGAGTTTTGAGTGCATGCACTTTTAGGCTGAAAGTTTATTTCTGTAGTAACCTGCAGAGTGTTGGCCTACAAAAACAACCAAGTGGAAAGTGAGCTTTGGAAACTGCAGGCAAAATGGATTAAACGAAGTGAAAATGATATGGCTTACATTTGCCACCTTTCACTGAGTCAAGATTTTACCTGCAGGACAGTAATGGATAATGCATTGTAGTAATTGCCACCTACTTAAGTGAAGCTGTAATGAATGCTCCCTTTGTTGTTCAATCAATAACTGGGGAGAAACTTCTATGATGCTGTGTTTCAAGCATGACTGCAAGAGAGCTTAAAATGACATTAATCTTGGGTTGTACAATGGAAAGTAATCATTTAAGACTCTTGTTGAATTGAACAGATTCCAGTGAGACTGTGTGATTTAAAAATAGTGGGTCTCCCAACCTACAAAATATGTTTCCACACCCTAAATATTCTTCAGCTGAAGCTGTAAAGAAAGATTTCAGTCAGCTGCCACCAGGCAAAGGGCAGAAACCCTAAATTAAAAGAGTTCCTTTTGTGTCACATATCTATTGAGGGACTGGTCTGTTTACGTACACTGAATAGGTTAAAATAAGGGTGAGGTTCAGTGTGATACATACACACCAAAAGCCAAACCCTGCAGAAGAAAAATTGATGACGTTAGTAAGGAATCAATTTGCCTGCCCTATGTAAAAATAGACAATTATTAAAATATTTTCTTCTGGAGATAATTACTGGACAGAGTCTGGATTTGCTTCACGGGTTTACACTGGGAGGATTGATAGAGAATTGTTGAGACAATGTAAGCAGTGAGTTTTTCAGTGATTAAACCAGCTAAAGCTGCATGACAGATTGACAGGCAGGTCCCCATAAATTCAATGAAAACTTCAGGGACAGGCGTGTCTGCCATTAACTTTGTCAGGTGACAGCTGATTAATGATGGTAGAGGCATCCCATTGTTCTCTAGAAGGAAGTCCACCTAGTGGATCTGCCAGCCAATCAGAGGCCAGCCGCTCTGTACCATACCGGGATCGATGGCCACTGCTCACATAGCAGGAGGCCTAGGGGTGGGAGGGGAGGGTGACCATGGATGCTCCCAAATGCGCTGAACTCTAGGATCTCACTACAACAACATTGACAGGCCCTGGCAAGGAGGATAGCAGGTTCAGGTACGACAGGGCAGAGTGGGAGCGAGAATGGGAAGAGGTGTTCTTCTTGTTGTTGGTGGGGGAAGGGAAAGCCCAGAGAGAATGTACAAGGTTCCAATAACATCACCCTCTCACTCAATAAAAACCAAAAGAACTACAGATGCTGTAGATAAGAAACCAAAACAGAAATTGCTGGAAAAGCTCAGCAGGTCTGGCAGCATCTGTGGAGAGAAATCAGAGTTAACCTTTGGGATCAAAAGACTCTTCCTCAGAACTAACGGTAGCTGGGAAAATGTCAGTTTATATGCAGAAGATAGGGTGGGGGGAGATATTAATGAGTAAACGATAGGTGGGGATAGAGCCCAGAGAAAGAGAAGAAGACCAGATCTAACAATTGAAGTTCTAAATTGGAGGAAGGTTAATTTTGACGGTATTAGGCAATAACTTTCAAAAGCTGACTGGACGCAGATGCTCACAAGTAAAGGGACAGCTGGAAAATGGGAAGCCTTTAGAAATGAGAGAATGGGAGTCCAGAGACAATATATTCCTGTTAGGATGAAAGGAAAAGCTGGTAGGTATAGGGAATGCTGGATGACTAAAACAATTAAGGGTTTGGTTAAGAAAAAGCAGGAAGCATATGTCAGGTATAGACAGGGTAGATCGAGTGAATTCTTAGAAGACTGTAAAGGCAGTAGGAGTTACTGCAGAGGGAAATCAGGTGGGCAAAAAGTGGACATGAGTTATCTTTGGCAAATAGAGTTAAGGAGAATCCAAAGGAATTTTACAAATAAATTAAGGACAAAAGGATAACTAGGGAGATAATAGGGCCCCTCAAAGATCAGCAAGGCAGCTCATATGTGGAGCCGCAGGAGAACGGGGAGATACTAAACGAGTATTTTGCATCAGTGTTTACTGTGGAAAAGGACATGGAAGATATAGAATGTGAGGAAATAGATTGTGACATCTTGAAAAATGTCCATATTACAGAGGAGAAAGTGCTGGAGTCTTGAAACACAAAGGTGAATAAATTTCCAGGACCTGATCAGGTGTACCCTCGAACTCTGTGGGAAGCTAGGGAAGTAATTGCTGGGCTCCTTGCTGAGATATTGTATTGTCGATAGTCACAGATGAGGTGCCAGAAGATTGGAGGTTGGCTAACGTGGTACCATTATTTAAGAAAGATGGTAAGGACAAGGTGGGGAACGACAGACTGATGAGCCTGACGTCAGTGGTGAGCAAGTTGTTGGAGTGAGTCCGGAGGGACAGGATTTATACATACTTGGAAAGGCAAGGATTGATCATGGATAGTTAACATGGCTTTGTGCATGGGAAATCATGTCTGACAAACTTGATTGAGTTTTTTGAAAAAGTAACAAAGGGGATTGAAGAGGGCAGAGTGGTGGACAGAACCTATATGGACTTCAGTAAGGCATTCAACAAGGTTCCCCATGGGAAACTCGTTAGCAAGATTATAGCAAATGAAATACCGGGAAAACTAGCCATTTGGATACAGAACTGACTTGAAGGTAGAAGACAGAGGGTGGTGGTGGAGAGTTGTTTTTCAGAGTGGAGGCCTGTGACCAGTGAAGTGCCACAAGGATCAGTGCTGGGTCCACTGCTTTTTGTCATTTATATAAATGATTTGGATATGAACATAAGAGGTATAGTTAGTAAGTTTGCAGATGACACCAAAATTGGAGGTGTGGACAGTGAAGAAGGTTACCTCAGAGTACAATGGGATCTTGATCTGATGGGCCAATGGGCTGAGGAGTGGCAGATGGAGTTTAATTCAGATAAATGCAAGGTGCTGCATTTTGGGAAAGCAAATCTTAGCAGGAATTATACACTTAACAGTAAGGTCCTAGGGAGTGTAGCTGAACAAAGAGACCTTGGGAGTGCAGGTTCATAGCTCCTTGAAAGTAGAATCACAGAGGTAGATAGGGTAGTGAAGAAAGTGTTTGGTATGCTTTCCTTTATGGGTCAGAGTATTGAGTATAGGAGTTGGGAGATCATCTTGTGGCTGTACAAGATGTTGGTTAGGTCATTTTTGGAATATTGCGTGCAATTCTGGTCTCCTTCCTATTGGAAGGATGATGTGCAACTTGAAAGGGTTCAGAAAAGATTTACAAGGATGTTGCCAGGGTTGGAGGATTTGAGCTATAGGAAGAGGCTGAATAGGCTGGGGCTGTTTTCCCTGGAGTGTCGGAGGCTGAGGGGTGACCTTATAGAGGTTTATAAAACCATGAAGGTCATGGATAGGATAAATAGACAAAGTCTTTTCCCTGGGGTGGGGGAGTCCAGAACTAGAGGACATAGGTTTAGGGTGAGAGGGGAAAAATATAAAAGGGACCTAAGGGGCAACATTTTCACGCAGAGGGTAGTGCGTGTATGAACTGAGCTGCCAGAGGAAGTGGTGGAGGCTAGTACAATTGCAATATTTAAAAAACTTCTGGAAGTGTATATGAATAGGAAAGGTTTCGATGGATATAGGCCAAGTATTGGCAAATGGGACTAGATTAGGTTGGGATATCTGGTCAGCATGGACGAGATGGACCAAAGGGTCTGTTTCCGTGCTGTATATCTCTATGACTCTGTGACTCAAACAGTTGGACAGACAAAAGAGTGAATAATGATCTGGCTAGGAGAGTGAGTAGCTATTAATGGCGACTGTTAGTGGCTCACAATGGGTTATGTGTAATAGCAGAGTATATAATAACAAGGCCTGGGATGTAGGGGTTAGGGTAAGGACATGGGAGAGCTCAAGCCCAAAAATTGTTGAACGCGATATTAAGTCAGAAGGCTGCAGGGTCCCTAGTGGAAAATGAGGTGTTCTTCCAGTTTGCTCTAAGCTTCACTGGGGCACAGAGGTGTTGGCCAAACACCAGGGTGGTGTGTTGAAGAGGCAGGTAACTGGAAGCTTAGTGTCTTTTTTGCAGACAGAATGTAAATGTTCTGTGAAGCAGTCACCCAATTTACTATTTGAATCTCCAGTGAAGAAGAGACCACATTGTGAGCAGTGAATGCAGTAGACCAGATTGTGAGAAGTGCAGGTAAAGTGCTGCTTCACCTGAAAGGTATTTTTGAGCCTTGGATTCTGAGGGGGGAGGAGATCAATAGGCAGGTGTTACACCTTCTGCCGTTGCAGGGGAAGGCACCATGGGGCTGTGTGGGCGTTATTTAGAGTGTAGAAGGAGTGGACCAAGGTGTCCTGGAGGGAATGGTCCCTGCAGAAGGCTTAAAAGGGAGAGGAGGGGAGTATGTGTCTGGTGGTGGCAACTCACTGAAGGTGGCAGAGTGGCTAATGATCCTCTCCATGGGGATAACAGGTAAGAACAAGGGGCACCTATCGCTATTGTGAAGGAAGAGAGTGAGTAAGGGCTGAAGTACAGGACATGGGCTGGACACAGCTGAGGGCACAACAGTGCTGGGGAGTCCTTGGTTGAGAAAGAAGATGGACATTTTGGAGGCTCCCTTGTCGAATAGCCCCCTTCTGCACTGTAACAATTTTGTTGTTCTTTACTATTATCTGTTTTTATTTCAAAATGTGGATTTGTTGACTCATTCAGGTATATCTGCAAATGGACGTCCTTCATCTTCATCTCAGTCAAAAGATCACAAGGACCACTGGAGTGGCCTTAGACGGGATCTGTCTATGGATATATTCTATCACCTGTCCCCCTGGATACTCAAACAACAGAAAGTGTAAAAGTGGAAGGAAAGGCTTAAATGTCAGTAGGTAAACCGTATCCTCGATAACTAATGCTTTGTTGGAAAGTGAGTTTTGAACCAAGTCTCAAGATAAGTTTAGGCTCACTTCCCACTCATAAATATTACCAATGGTGGTGTATCAGCTGGCATTACCTGTCCCAAGCAGTGTTTTCTTCTTACTGAACTGCGACTGTAAAGTTTCAGGTTGAAACTGACTCTCTGGAGATGGAGCTCATTCTGAATAACAGGAAACAGGAATGTTTCTCCCCATTTCACTTGACCATTCGCAGCTTTCAGAGGGCGCGTCTTCTTCTTGTCAAACAGCCCATCCCTGGTTTCCATTATTGCCTTCACGTAGAAATCTAGATTGGAGAGGTGTTGGGGTTGGGGGCAGGTGAGAAGAGATAATAAATACTTCGGAATATTACAGAATGAATCTGACTTGGTTCAAGTTCCTTCCACTTGTCATGATTTCCTGGAAACATTATATTTAGATTGCACTTCCATCTTCAGAAAATATTCATTCAGCAAGGAAAATAAGAGATTTCAATGCCTGATTCAAAATTTCATTCCCAGAAGTATAAATATACAAATACTCTGCTTGGATTCCTTCCAGTGAGTGTATGTTTATCCTCAATACAAAGGAACCTCGATTATCCAAATATCAATTATCCGAAATTTCGGATTATCCAAAGAAGGTCTCAAGGTCCCGATTGAAACACTACATCAAAGAGGTGTTTCCAACACTGATCGTGTCTTTTGTTTACAATGATTAAAAATGAACTCAGCTGACTGAAATGCTGCCGAGAACTGTCCTGGACATTGATGGGAGCCCAGGCAACATCTCCAAATGACTGACCTCCCATCCCCTCTTTCTCTCTCTCTCTCCCGACACTTTCCCTGGAGTTCTACACAGGGGTGTACCCTAAGCCTCTTTTCCCCAGATAATCTCTCCAACGTTGTAACATTGTCCTGTACAGGGCAGAGGTGGAACTTGTCAAAGTGTCATAGCAAAACGTTGTGCGTGCGTGTGTGTGCATGCGAGCTATTTTGAGACTCACCCCCCCCCTCCACCCCCCAAAGGCAGCAGCAGTCTTACTGTTGGTGTCCAGTTCAGCTGCCCGGGGGATGGGGGGGGACGGGGATGGACGGTGGGTGAGATAGCAGAGGGGTGAAGGTAGCAGACTGGGGGGTGGTGGCAATGGTGGGAGGGGCTGGACAGGGAAGCAGGGTCTCGTGCGCAGTGTGCTGCTGCCTAGTCTCCTTAATGGGGTGTGGACTTAGCAAGTGTTCACTGTGTCAATCCCATTGAACTGATTGGGGTGGGGGGAGGCTTCAGCAATGCTGCAGGTCCTTTATACACAAGTGTGTGTCTGCTCAAAAACAAACCCTGAGACAGAGAGAGGGAGCAAGGCAAGCAGAGCGAGGGGAAAGGAAACTTCAGAAAACTCTGAGCCACAGAGGAGAGGTCTTGAATCAATTAACCAAACAAAATACTGCCCGCCCATCTTGTTTGGATAATCGAGGTTCCTCTGTATGCTCCAATCAAAGGTCAGGGTTTGAAATACAAAATATCAACAAACTTAAATAATGCTGAAAACAAAAGCATAGTTTGCCAAAACTTTTCTTTTTTGTTCATCGAACTGGTACATTGGCCATGATAACACCTCTACCAATCAAAATCCATTTGCCAACCAATCAGCAATCACTTCTTAACAGATTATACAATGTCAGGACTGGCCATTAACAGGTCCAGGCAGCGGCCCGTGGAGGGGGTTGTTAGGGCCAACTGCCTGCCCCTCTTCCCCGTTTACATTAGGGCCCGGGTGTCCTTGGAGAAGGAGCACGCGGATTCCACCAACACCCTGGAGTTGTTCAGGGAGAGGTGGGCGCCACAGGGAGTGGAGTGCATTATTTCCCCTGCCAACTCTATTTTGATTTAATCCCTGCCCTCCCCTTCACTGTTTGATCACACAGCATTGCCCTTTGTGAAGGGCACTGCTTGTCACTGGCCACTCGGGTGTTTTCCTATCTTCCTGGTGGTGGAAATTGAATAAAGATTCGTACACCTTGTGTCTCTCACTGTGTCTCACACCTGCACACAGACAACATGGGTGTTGGGGGATAAATGAAAAAAAAAATACAATGTCAGGTTCTCTTTACTTTGGTATTCTTTCAAATCATCTTGACAAACACAAGATGAATAGGCTTCAGCAAAAATTGTATCTTTTTCCAGTAATACTCAATTGTTGTACTAACTACAGCCAAGTGTATACCCACAAACATCAAAACAGACACTTTGGTGACACTCCCAGATGAGTTAAACAAGTCGGTTGAAAATTTCATCTTTTGCTTAAATCAGCTTCAATGTATCACTGGGTCCCAACTAAATATACAATTCATAGTTACATTAAGGTTGCCAAATTGATAAGGCCATGCTTAAGTACCATGTCCTTCTCAAATCACTGGATTAAAAATAAGATAATAAAGCCATTGGAGAGGAGGCAGAAAAGACTTACAAAGCTGAAACCAGAAAGCAATGCTATAGACTTAAGAAGATTTTTTAAATTATTAAAGGTTTTGTTTGAGTGGATACAGAAAAAAAGGGGTAGAGTTTCGTGGAGGAGACAGGTGGGTCAACGCAAATGCCACCTTGATAAGGCCCCAGCCACCACAGTCATGCTTGGGTGTGTGGAAGCAAGATGGACTGGGGTCCATCACCTCCAGACGCAGGTCTGAAGCACCAACAGATGTGGGTGGATAGTCAAGCCAGCTGAAATGCCCAATTCAGTTTACTAGGATATCAGAACAGGTTTATTAATGTCAGACCCTCATGAACAATTGATATGGTGCTTACATGTAGCTAACACCATGGGAAATACCCAGAACAGAACATGGAGCTCTAAATCTTCTTTATTGTTCTGATAAAGTTCTTTAAAACTGTCGGTCAGCAGTGAAGGCCTTTGGAGGTAGCTGATAAATTTATTCTGAAAGATGGTCACTGGACTCAAAACATTAACTCTGCTTTCCCTTCACAGATCCTGCCAAACTTGCTGAGTTTCTCCAGAAATTTCTGTTTTTGAATTGTTAAATTTGACTGCCCTGAGAAATTCATCATGATGAATCTAAGGCTCCATGAAGTTTGCTTGCAGGCCATGAAGTTCAATCATTTTCAGTCTCATCTTTGAAGATTAGATGCTCAGGATAAAATGCCAGACACGGAGGAACTCACTCGAGCTGGCCTGATAAACATCAACAGAACCTCAGGAAAGCCACAACAGAGTTGGGCCGGTCATCCAGCCAGATCGACTGATGCTGGCCTGTGGAAACCAATCTTGTACGGGGAGCTGAAATGTGGGGCGCACTCTCTCAATGGTCAAAGGAACCTGTACATGGAAACCCTGAAAACTCCATTAAGAATTTTGATATGGACATCAGGTTCTGGGCGAGGGTTATCCAGGATCACTGCTCCTGACACAGACAAGTAAAAAAATGTTGTGGCTTCCTCAAAAGTGAGTGCATATCAGACGCAGAGGGCCAAAGCAAGGGGAGAGATCATGAAGCAGCACACCATGTTGAAAATCATGGTCTGTGATATTCTGTTCTGCTTGAAGCAGAAGGGTCACACACACCCTCAGATGATGAACATAAATGACTATGTCTCAAAGGACAAATAAGGAAAGAAAGGACTTCAGCAGAGAAATATACATCCATTAACAACACCCCACCTTTGAATGAACATCTAATACACAATGAACATCTAAGAATAGCCTCTGAGGATATGCAAAAGGAATTATGTCATTCACTTTTATTTATTTGCAAAATATGGGTGTCACTGACTCCACCAGCATTTCTTGCCCATCTCCAATTCCCCAGAGTGCAGTGAAGAAGCTATCATGTTGCTGTGGGACTCAAGTCACATGTAGACCAGACCAGGTGGTTTCCATCCCTAAAGGACATTAGTGAACCAGACAGGTTTTCCAACAATTGACAACGGTTTCATGTTCATTTGTTGCAGGATTTTAAATTCAATTTAATTCAAATTGCACCTTCTGCCAAACACAAATCCTGAGAACATTAACTGGGACTCTGGATTAACAGTCTAGCAATAATATCCTCGGTCATCACCTCCCCAAAGCCAAGGTAACATCAGAATACATGGAGCTAAAGCTTAAATCTTTAAGGCTTTGATAGGTTATAGAAATGTAGAAAATATAGAATATAGGAGCAGGAGTATGTCATTCAGTATGATCATAGCTTATTATCCAACTCAATACTCTCTTCCCACATTCTTTGGCTGTTTTTTCTTTGCTTTGTAAGTAGTTATGTTTAATAAAGGCTGGTAACATTTGCACAGTTGAAAGTTGGTTTCACTTTACTACATTCCGTAAATTGCTGAAGGTTTATCCAACCCCAGTCATAGAATCCCTACACTGTGGAAACAGACCATTCAGCCGAACAAGTCTGCACCGACTCTCTGAACAGCGTCTCACCCAGACTCACCTCCCCTACCCTCTCCCTGTAACCCTACATTTCCCATGGCTAATCCACCTAGCTTACACATCCCTGGACACCTACGGCAATTAAGAATGGCCAATCCACCTAACCTACACAACTTTGGACTGAGGGAGGAAACCAGAATACATGGAGGAAACCCACACAGACACAGGGAGAATGTGCAAACTCCACACAGACAGTCATGCGAGGTTGGAATTGAACTCGGGTCCCTGGTGCTGTGAGGTAACATGCCGCCCAATCTCTGGTCCTTTCCAGCTCTCATTTACCTGAGGGCCACTGCAAGCTCAAGTAGCAGGGTCAAACGTTACTGACTCTATGAGCCACACTGGCCCGATATTCATGAGGCCTCAGGCCTAATATCAGTCCCCTAGGGCCTCACCATTGAGGTGTTGGGATTGTACTCTGTCACCTTCCCCACTCCTAATTCAAAGATGACCATCTCCAAAGTTCTACACCAATTCTGTCATCCCCAGCCCAAGCCCTTCCAATCCATATATTTTATTGCTGAAAAATGTTACAAATATCAACTATTAACGGTCTCATTACTTGGTGATGGACAAAGTCTGTGTTAACACCTACTCAGTGTCAGAGGAGAAGAACTTGGCAGATTCTGTGCTTCCAGGATTTGCAGCTGGATCCGATTGCTGACAGCTTGGAAACATGTTCCTACTTGCAGAAGTGAATGGCAGTTCTGGGTGAAAATAGAAGGAGAAAAAGATTTATACTTCAACAGGGAATCAGAAAAATTGGAAAAAACAAGTGGAACGACAAAGAAAAGAAAGTGACAATACAAGTTCCCCCTTTCCATTGCATAGAAAAACTTGGAAATGAATTCCTAAGTGGGTTTTGAAGGATCAGAGATTGCAAAGATTGTGCTGACTTCACCCACAATAATATCAAACTTGAGTTGATTGACAGTGGTTACGGCTCTATCTGATTGAAACATGTCCATGTCCAATGTGGATCTTAAACAGGACCTGCAATGGGACACGGCTCCTGGTGGATTGTATAAATGATAACAAAAATAGCAGCTTTCATTTATTGAGCAGAAGCCAAATCCTTCACGCTTCAGGACAAATCATTCACCTTTTTTTTAAAAATGAGCTTCCTGGGTGTCCAGATGATCTGGAAATTATGTTTAGAAAGCAGCTACAGTAAAATGCAACAGGTTTTACATATTAATCCGGGACTGGCTCACACATGCCAGTTTGGAAGACAAATATCAAATACCTTTTAAATTGAGAGCAATTTCTCCCTGGGTCAACCGGTTTTGTAGGTATGTATTAAATCTATCTACCGGAACACGAAAAATCTCAATGTGATGTAAATCATGTCCTGCAATACCAGAAGGACCACTGCTGTATTATTAACTTTGATGTTAGTGTCACAATTTTAGATTGAAAAACATCAGACACTTAGCTCATTCTCACTGCTTCTTTACTATATTCCTTTTATTTAAATTATACTATACCTTCCCTAAAGCACGGTAGCACAGTGGTTAGCACTGCTGCCTCACAGTGCTAGAGACCCGGGTTCAATTCCCGCCTCAGGTGACTGACTGTGTCTGTGTGGGTTTCCTCCGGGTGCTCCGGTTTCCTCCCACAGTCCAAAGATGTGCAGGTCAGGTGAATTGGCCTTGCTAAATTGCCTGTAGTGTTAGGTTAGGGGTATGGGTGGGTTGCGCTTCGGTGAGTCGGGTTGGGCTGAAGGGCCTGTTTCCACACTATAAGTAATCTAAATTGTGCTCCTTGTTCTTTTTAATCTCATTTTTTAGTCCTCTGATCATCTACTTTGTAGTAACTTTGGGGAAAGGGTTTACCGTTTTTTTACTTTCTATCATGTGATTGAGTGACAAATGCTTAAAGGATCACTAACATTTTATAATTCACTGTAAGGGTTCCGATCGGGGTTAAAGGGCTCCTGAATGGGAAAATAAACAGCTGATTCAGAAAGACAAATGTCTGCGTGGGTTTGCTCCGGGTGCTCTGGTTTCCTCCCACAGTCCAAAGATGTGCAGGTCAGGTGAATTGGCTATACTAAATTGCCCGTAGTGTTAGGTTAGGGGTATGGGTGGGTTGAGCTTCGGTGAGTCGGGTTGGGCTGAAGGGCCTGTTTCAAACACTGTAAGTAATCTAAATTGTGCTCCTTGTTCTTTTTAATCTCATTTTTTAGTCCTCTGATCATCTACTTTGTAGTAACTTTGGGGAAAGGGTTTACCGTTTTTTTACTTTCTATCATGTGATTGAGTGACAAATGCTTAAAGGATCACTAACATTTTATAATTCACTGTAAGGGTTCCGATCGGGGTTAAAGGGCTCCTGAATGGGAAAATAAACAGCTGATTCAGAAAGACAAATGTCTGCGTGGGTTTGTTCTGGGTGCTCTGGTTTCCTCCCACAGTGCAAAAATATGCAGGTTAGGTGGATTGGCCAAGCTAAATTGCCCCATAGTATCCAGGGATGTGCAGGTTAGATGGATTAGCCGATGGAAATGCAAAATTACAGGGAGAGGGTAGGGGGTTGGGTCTGGGTGGGATGATCTTCGTAAGGATCATTGTGGACCTGATGGGCTGAATGGCCTGCTTCCACACTAGGAATTTTATGATTCTTTTAATGCTCAATGCACAAGACATTAAGTGAGATAGAAGTGATGTTAAAAAAGAACAGAAACTGATTGGAAACAGAAAATGTTGGAAGTAAATGACTAAGGGTGTAGGTGTGTTGTGTTGATATAGGTCTATTATTTTAATAATAGCAATATATAAATAAAGAACTGCAGCTGCTGGAAACCTGTAACAAAAACAGACAGTGCTGGAGAAAGCAGTTCTGCAGCATCGGTGAAGAGAGATAAAGTGAGTTGATGTTGAGTCCGTGATACTGCATTTTGCTTTTATTAATGGTATTTGAAACTAGGGACAAGAGGTCTCTGAAATGAAATTACTGAGGAGAAGATTGAAGCTGCTGGAAATACTCAGCAGGTCAAACAGTGTCTTTGGAAAGAGTAGCATTCAGATACAATGTCAACAGCTGCCTCATTAATTCTGGTTCTCTCTCTATAGACACTACTGGATCTGCTGAGGATTACCAGCAGTCTGAGTCATCATTTCAGTGTCTGCTTTCGGTGACTGCTTGCTCCTGGTTTCAAATTCCATGATTAAAATGATCAACACAACCCTTCCACATGTATTCCACGACTTTACTATGATATTCTGAGAAGCACAAAGGTAGTAGACAGTGAAGAACAATTACATTTACAGGCAATAAATACTGAGTACAGACATAGTCTTTCACCATTCTGGTGGATGCTGTCAAATATTTCATACTTACCTTATGCATTTGCTCACTGTATCCTCATACACAGAATCTTCTGCCTTCACTGGTGAGTTAGGTAATAAGATTATTAGCCAGGGTGGTGGCATATCCCACTGCTTACCCACCTCCACCAGAATTATATCTGGGAGGGAATGCCCATTATCAACCTTCCCACACCACTACCCATTGAGGATCTTGCATAGCTAATGAGTAATTATTTATAGTCTAACCCAACACCTCAATAGCAGACCTCTCACCATGCAGTGTGTACGGAAGCTAAAGACATTTTGTCAGCTTCTCACCTAGTTGGGGGGGGGAATGGTCCTTCAGGATTCATTAAGGGACTGGAAATCAGCAAGGGGCTGGACAGGATATTGGTTTGGCTACTTTTGGAATATTGTGTGCAATTCTGGTCTCCCTCCTACAGGAAGAACGTTGTGAAACTTGAAAGGATTCAGAAAAGGTTTACAAGGATGTTGCCAGGGTTGGAGGGTTTGAGCTGTAGGGAGAGGCTGAATAGGCTGGGCTGTTTTCCCTGGAGTGTCGGAGGCTGAGGGGTGACCTTATGGTCTTATCTCTGAGATGGGGGAGTCCAGAACTAGAAGGCATAGGTTTAGGATGAGAAAGGAAACATTTAAAAGGGACCTAAGGGGCAAAGTTTTCAAGCAAAGGGTGGTACATGTATGGAATGAGCTGCCAGAAGAAGTGGTGGAGGTTAGTACAATTACAACATTTAAAAGGAGGTGGATGGGTATATGATTAGGAAGGGTTTAAAGAGATATGGGCCAAGTGCTGGCAAATGGAATTAGATTAATTTAGAATACTGGTTGGCATGGACAAGTTGGACTGAAGGGTCTATTTCTGTGCTGTACATCTCAATGACTCTATGGAGATCCACTGCTGCCAGCACTGCTGGCCCTTCTTCCCATAATAATCAACAGCCTCTAAACCAAAACAAAACAACTCTAACTTCATACAAAGGTACAAAGAAGAGTAGCCCTTTTGGCCCTTTAAGCCTGCTCTGCCATTCAATAAAAACCATGGCTGATCTGATTATACCTGTGACCAAGGTCCCTCCACCATCCTGGATCTCTGGTGGGTCTTCTTCCAGCTGCGGCCACAGCGGCCTGGCCTAATAGCAACAGGCCACTGAATGGCCTCAGCTGTCATTGGGTGAGACCTTCACCTCCAGGGTCTTGATTCCAGGTGAAGGATCACTCAGGCCTTGCCACTGCCTGATTGGCATGTGAGTTGAGAGGTCTTCCCATAAAAAGAGACAGCATGGGTCCCTTAATGGCTCTCCAGTCAGGAAACATGACCCCCCTCTCAATCCTTTGATGAAATCTTGCCCCAGGATGCAGCAAAACATATTGTGGGCTTGTTCCTGCTGATGAACCTTGCCCTACTGTAAGTGCATGTTGGGAAATCATAGAAAATAATTTTTCCCACAAACTTTCCACCCGTTCCTTTAAAATAGGTTGTGGAAACCATACAAATTATATAGTCACCTCGCTCCCAGTGGACAAAAGTCACCAAATATAAATGGTGGCCTACCTCCCAACTACTCCCATCCCTCCCAACTCCTTAAACTGATCCTAAAGTTCATAAAGCCATCATCATAGAAAACCTGAAATAAAATTTCAAAACAACCTAATGATCACCAATAACCAAAAACTCACCGGTGATTTTGAAGGTGGAGTAATATCAAGCCAGAGGTTTGATTCCACATTGCTTAACTCTCTAAGTGACATTGAGCATTCACCAACAATCCTCTTCCGTGGAGTCTGAGTCGTAACACTGATAACCAGGCCATGTGTTTTGAGAATAGGCAGTGAAAGATTAAACACAAACGTTTCCATAAACAGCAAATCCTGAAAACAAGGACAGAAAAGAGAGAGTGGGTTAATCTTTGAACCAACAGGGCTGCAAAAGCCCCTGACTAATTTGCCTCCATATTAACTACTTCGCACCTGCTGTTGTTATCTTCCCCAAACATGATGGCATGCTCCCCCCCCCCACCTCAGATCGCACTCCTCATCTTCCATGTTGGTCCATCTCCCAACTGATCCCAAACCCTCTCGCCCCCCTCCCAAACTCCTATTCACACCAAACACCTCATGCTCATGTCCTCATCTCTCCTTCTCACTGTGAAACCTCTGTTGCCATCTCCTAAATCTTGATCTCCCACTTCCTCCCTTTTGTTAAGGCCTCAGTCCCTCAGACACTGACATTATGCTCCACTCTCAACTGCCTGTCCTGAGGACTCCTGGCTACAATATCCTGTCTCTAATCCTCCTGCCCAGATGCTGGCCTATCTATCAATTTGCTCCGGCTACCAGGAAGGAAATAGAAGGAAATAAAAGGTGGTCCCAAAGGGTCTTCTACTCTGAATACTACAAATTATTTCCCCATCCCACAATGGGATTCCAGGGTTTGTAATTTCGTGAATTAAATATTCAGAATGGGATGGGGTTTCAATTCAAGATTTCAATTGAGTGAATGAACTCAAATGACTATTAGGTTGTCCCAAAAAGTTACATTACAGTTAAAAATCCAGAGCAACACCAACTATGATCACAATCAGGAATTTGGAAAAGTAATTTTTTTCTCCCACGTAGCATTTCCACATAATATAATACATGGGTTGTGAAGCACTTGGATGCATTCTGAGCAAACGATACGAAGCTAAAAAAGTAAATGTTGATATTCAGCAAATGGTGTGGAGAATTTCGTATGCTCTTTTACAATTGAGCACAGCTAACATCTCTGGCCCACTTGACTTTCCATCCATGAACATCGACTGCAGTACTCCCACCACCCACTCTCCTAACGTGAAGCTTTGCACTGAGGCAGTTAATTTTTAAATTTATCTCAATTTCCTAGGTAGCAAAACATCACCAAAATGACTCAATTCAGTCGTTTTGAAGAAACTGTTCATTTATTTGAAACAGTTGTCTAAATAAGATCAATGATGTCTCATTTCAGGTTAATATTTACTCAACATAAAATACATAGAACATTACAGCACACTTGGGCCCTCAGTACCAGTCACTCAGTAACACTTTTCATATCACAAAGTTCCACACTCTGCCAGCAAGGAGAGTCAATATTTGTACAAATAATGGATAACCTCCTATACAGTCTACCCAAATTCAGCACTAGTTCCCACCACCACACCCAGGGCAATCAGGACTACTCAGAAATTTGACTAAATTTGTCCCTGTACATCCAGGTTGGAAAGGTAGTGATACAGCAATCATATTCTAAATATTAACACTATCAGCATGTGACACTCTGGCTTGGATAGATTGTTGCCACCAATTCTCCTTTCTCTGTCTAGTTGTTACTTATAGATGATATTCCACAGCCAAGTCTTAGCAAAAGAGGCACTTATCTTACAAAATAATATTGTTTATTGCATGATCATAAAGTCACCATTGTCCTACCAGACCATACAGCTGCTCTCTCTTTACAGAGACGATTGGAAGTGGTTTAACCTGAGGGTCACCATACCTCAAGTAAGGGGACAGGTCAAAAAAGGTGAGTCTTCATATTAACCTCAGCTGATACAGGAATTGAACCCACACACTGTTGGCATCATGAATTAACTACCCAGCCAACTGAGCTATCTTTGCATGATGGCAATAGTGACCTGCTAGGCATGATTAGTAAGGACTCACAGGATCTGTTCCTTTTGGATACTGAGATTAACTGTCTCCATCCAAAGACTGTGAGACTGTGATTTGGAGAAAGTAAGGACTGCAGATGCTGGAGATCAGAGTCAAAGAGTGTAGTGCTGGGAAAGCACAGCCAGTCAGGCAGCATCCGAGGAACAGGTTAGTCGACGTTTTGAGCATAAGCTCTTCATTTTTCCTGATGAAGAGCTTATGCTTGAAATTTCGACTCTCCTGCCCCTCAGGTGCTGCCTGACTAGCTGTGCTTTTCCAGCACCACACTCTTCGAGACTGTGATTTGGTTGATCTTAATGTAAGATGAACATTACTCCTTCAGAACCTTGCCTTGACAGCAATGCTTTTCGATGTAAGGCTTGAGTTCTCAATGAAGTACTTAAATGAAAAAAAAAACAAAAGAACTGCTGATGTTGGAAATCAGAATCAAAAACAGAAATTGTCAAAAAAGCTCAGCAGGTCTGACAGCGTCTGTGGAGAGAAAGCGAAGTTGATATTTCGGGTTCTGAAGAAGGGTCACTGGACCCAAAACGTTAACTGGGCCCAAAACATTAACTCTTCTTTCTCTCCACAGATATCACCAGACCTACTGAGTTTCTCCAGCAATTTCTGTTTTTGTACTTAAATAATAATATTTATACATACTTCAATATTTATGATACAGAAGTGGTAGATTACTATAATTTTTATTTAACGTTATACATTTTAATTAAGACAGTCCTTAAAGTCTAACTCTTTGACCAATCATTCAGGTCACCTGCCCTGGTATCTCATATAGTTTAGTGTCAACTTTTGCTTTATAATGATCCTGTAAATGACCCTGGAATACTTAGATAAAAAGCACTGTAGGAATATCAGATGTCAATTGCAGTTTTTAAAAAATTAATTCACACAATGTGGACATTGCTGATTAGGTCAGCATTTATTGCCCATCTCTAATTACGCAGAGGACAGGTAAGAGTCAATCACATTGCTGTGGGTTTGGATCACATATAGACCAGATCAAGTAAAGATGGCAGTTTCCTTCCCTAAACGACATTAGTGACATTGAAGCGATTATATGGTCATTTTTGGTATTAATATCATCACAGCTCTGACTGTTCAAATGCAGGAACAGCATGGAATATAGAGATGAAAACAAAATTTTAGCAGATGGTTACATGGTTACAGCAATAACTTCACAAAGAGGTTCTGACTTTGCTGAAGAATACTTACACTGGCACCATCTTTTACAGAAGATTTGAAGTGCACAGGCTTTGGTAATGTTATTGTTCCTTTCAGATAAACAGTAACCTTTTCTGCAGATTTACTGCGCAGATACAAGTCTCTAATCTGTTCAAGGATGAGAATATAATTATTTACAACTCATTAATTCACAGAATGGCAATATAATAATACTATCCTATTTTAATTTGAATAATTTAATAAAGAGGTTTTAACACTTGCTGTTTTATTAATGCTGCTTACTTTTTAGTGTACAAGTTAACTGAGTTATTAGCAGGGGCGTTTATCATATGTTGCACACTGCGTCTATTAGAAAATAGAACATAGAACATAGAACAATACAGCACAGAACAGGCCCTTCGGCCCACGATGTTGTGCTAAACATTTGTCCTAGCTTAAGCACCTATCCATGTATCTATCCAATTGCCGCTTAAAGGTCACCAATGATTCTGACTCTGCCACTCCCACAGGCAGCTCATTCCATGCCCCCACCTTTACTCTCTGGGTAAAGAACCTACCCCTGACATCCCCCCTATACCTTCCACCCTTCACCTTAAATTTATGTCCCCTTGTAACACTCTGTTGTACCCGGGAAAAAAGT
>NC_057719.1:16111743-16116265 GCF_004010195.1 Chiloscyllium plagiosum
CTTCTCCCAATTGTAAAACCTACCCTGTTGCACGGACCTATCTCTCTCCATAACCAAGGTGAAAGTCACAGAATTGTGGTCACCATCACCAAAATGTTCACCCACTAACAAGCCCATCACTTGTCCCGGTTCATTACCGAGTACCAAATCCAATATGGCCTCCCCTCTGGTCGGACAATCTATGTACTGAGTTAGAAAAGCTTCCTGGACACACTGCACAAACACCGCCCCGTCCAATCTACTTGATCTAAAGAGCTTCCAATCAATATTTGGGAAGTTGAAATCGTCCATGACTACGACCCTGTGACTTCTGCACCTTTCCAAAATCTGTTCCCAATCTGTTTCTCCACATCTCTGCTGCTATTGGGGGGCCTATAGTAAACACCCAACAAGGTGACTGCTCCTTGTTGAAAATCTTGCATATCGACACGTTTTTCTGAAAAGGAAAGATTTGAAGCCTCCAATCCCCAATCAGGAGAGGAGGAGGGGATACATTCTGAAACTGAAGAGTATGAAACCTGGATATAAAACATAACTCCAGCTAATAAATTGTTACTTATCTGCTGTTGCCATGTCCTATTTCAATGTGAAATATCTTTTTCTATATTTAGTCACATAAATACAGCAAACATTTTATTAACCGGCATCTATAGGACCAGGAATGCGCCGGTTGATCAAATATTCCAGGTAATCCAGAGATCCACATAATCCATTGAAAAATATACACTAACCAATGGAAACATAATACAAGGGTATACACATTACTGTTACACTTTATTTACAGCATACGTCACTTAAATAATAATGCAACTATGCCTTAAATAAAACTTACTGGCAGATAGCCTTCTCACTCGCACCTTCAAATGACTACTTGGACATTGCAAAGATTGCAATAATACAGTAAACTTTGCAGTATTTCAGGAATATAGTTTTTGCCAGTTTATCAAGAGCACCAGTTCATAAGTGCCGGTTAAAACAAAGTTTGCTGTAAATACTGAATACATGATTTACACTAAAAGTACACAGGCCCAATTTGAGACCAGTTCTGACCCAGTCCTACTTCAGAGACACTGCCAGGTTCCCTGTTTCTAGACAAGGGGCTGGATTTTATGGGTGGGCAGACTCTCACTTGCCCCATTCCTGGAAGAAACGTGGGCCTAAACGAAAACAGCCTTAACTAAGCTGAGCATCAGACTACAAGTAGTTCCACAAAGCAGCTTCATGGATGCCAGAGTCAGGTATATCCTGGAGTTTGGGCCAGGGAGGGATCAGATACCCAAAGCAAGAGAATGGGGATGTGCTGGTGTGGCTGTGCTTTTTGGGGGCCAGACACAGAGAGAAGAGCAAGTCCAGACGATCTTAGGTAGAGTGCTCCCCCCACCAACATACATCGGCATATGCCACAGTATGTATCCTCCCCTCTTCTTCCTGCCTGTCATCACATTTGGTGACAAGTTGGCCTTTTCTATCTCACTCACCTTCTACTGCCGATTGTATTATGGCAGTGGAGGCAGATTGAGGGCCTTAAGGGAGCAATAATTTGATCATTTGGACCTCAATAGAAAGATGGACAGGCAGGAGTAGAGACTATACCCTCCCTCTCCCACCCCCATTAATCTCACCTTCGCGACTCCACCTACCCCGTATCATGGAGACAATGTTTGGGGTTGTCGTAACAATATCAGTCTAGCCACCAAACACGCTTAGTTTTGGGGGAGATGAGGATGGGAAATAAAATCCACTTGCACATTCCCCAAATTAGGAAATATTGAATAATTATATAAAGGTGAAGAGCAGCTCGCAAAAGAATGGACTTACAGATTATTGTTGCAACAGTAATAGAAACACCAGCAAATTGGACACCATCATTCAGGGGATGGGTTGAAAAGTGGAGAGAAAATAAATTGTAGCAACACTACAACACAGCTTCCACTGTACAGAAATATAAAACAAAGAACTGAGGATGCTGGAAAACGGAAATAAAAACATAATTTGCTGAAAAAATCAGCAGGTCTGGCAGCATTTATGGATTGATTTTTGAATTCCAGTAACTTTTCTTCAGAACTGAAGAAGGGTTACTGGACACAAAATGTTCACACTGCTTTCCCTCCATAGATGCTGCCAGACCTACTGAGTTTCTCCAGTGAGTTCTGTTTTCATTACCAAGGGCTCGGTTAGGCCTTACCTGTACTATGTTGATCCAGATTTGTTCCACATTTGGGTTGTAACTCAGTTTCAGGTTGAGCTTTCCAAAGTCATCAGGAAGTGTATCTGGAAAAAGACCGTAAACTTCTAAATGCGTATATCTTCGGTCATCCCCACATGCCATGTTTCTTGCTCTATAAGGTCCTCCATGTATTTGTGACATCCATATTTTTCCATTATGGAGATCCAGGCTGAGAAATTTTCATTTCTAATAATGCTTTGAGTAACCTGACATCCCACAGTCACTACCATTTGGTTAAAACAAATATTCTTGTACACAATAGATAGACAAATGGAATCATGGTACAGATCAGCCACAATGCAACCAAATGGGGTAGCATGCTTGAGGGGCTGACTGGCTTAGTAGTGTTGTCATAAAAGTAAGTAGTCGAGTAACTACTGGAGAAACTTCTGAATGAGGGAATTAATGTCCACTTGGAGAGTCAAGGATTAATCAGGGATAGTCAGCATATCATTGTCAGAGGAAGGTCTTGCTTAACAAATTTGATGGAATTTTTAAGGGGAGGTGACCAAGTATGTATATGAGGGTAGTGTTGTTGATGTAGTATATGGATTTCCACAAAGTCCACAACAGGAGTCAGATAAATAAGGTAAAAGCATCTAGAGTAACTTGGCAAGTTGGAGCTAAAATTGGGAGGAGACGGAGGGTGGTGGTAGAAGGCTGTTTGTGTGACTGGAGACTGGTGTGCAGTGGCATAATACAGGAATCAGTGCTGGATCCCTGCTTGATCATGATATATATAAATGATATAGAAGAAAATATGGGGTGCGGGGGATGATAAGTAAGTTTGATGACACAAAGATTGGCTTGATGGTTCACAGTGAGGAAGAAGGTCTTAGGTTACAGGTGGACATCGACAAATTAGTCAGATGGGTAGAACAGTGGCAGATGGAATTAAAACTGTGAGGTGATGCACTTTGGAAGAAATAACAAGAAGAGGGAGTACTCAATGAATGGCAAGACACTAGGAAACACAGAGGAACAGTGGAATCTTGAGGTGCTAGTGCACAGATCCCTGAAGATGGCAGGGCAGGTTAATAGAATAGTTAAGGTGGCATATAGAACACTTGCCTTTACCAATTGTGGCAGAAATTATAAGAGTAAGGAGGTTATGTTGGAGCTGTACAGAACTTTGGAGCTGGATTACTGTGTGCAGGGTCGCTGCACTATAGGAAGGATGTGACTGCACTGGAGGAGATGCAGAGGAAATTCATCCAGGTTGCTGCCTGGAAAGGAGAAGTTTAGATGTGAAGAGAGGCTGGATAAGCTCGAGTTGTCTTCTTCAGGCACAGAAGGCCTGATTGAGATGTACAAGTTTATATGAGGGGCCTTGAAAGGCCTCATGGAAAGCAGCTGTGGCAATAACAGCAGGGGCATTGTTTAAACTGTTTAAGAGAAATGCTTTCAGCCAGGGATCGGTGGAAACTTGGAATGCATTGCATGGATGAGGAGTTGAGGTGAAAAACCAAGGTGAAAGTGAGGACTGCAGATGCTTGAGATTAGAGTTGAAACTGTGGTGCTGGAAAAACACAGCAAGTCAAGCAGCATCCGAGGAGCAAGAGAATTTACGTTTCAGGCAAAAGCCTTTCATCAGGAAACCTCACAACTTTTCAAAGTACTTGAATGAGCACTTGAGTGATGGAAATTGGGACTAGAGTAGGTTTAGACTGGTTTTTTGTTGATACATTTTTGATGGGCTGAAGGGCCTCTTCAGAACTGCATGAATGTATGACAAAAGAGTTATAGATCATGGTCTAGCTACCTAAAGGAATCTTATTATAACTAATATCCTTCACAAAAGGTTGAGTAAGCTTTATTCTTGTTATTATGTAAATAGGTCACTAAGGGAATGAGGGCGGGAGAGAAAAAAAATGAATAGGAACTGTCTGAAATAAATGGCCATTGCAAGTGCTTTAGTCCAAGGTGCTAAACAGAAAATGACTCTTCTATTCAGTATACACCTTTTACTGGAAGATTGCAGTTTTAAAATATCTTCACCAGCAAGTGCTCCAAGTGAGATTGTAAGATACAGGGTCCAAATTTAACACTATCCAGTCAATGGCAATGGCTGAGTGGAGGTGAGAGTTGAGCGCAGCAGGTCAGGCAGCATCCAAGGAACAGGAGAATCTACGTTTCGGGCATGAGCCCTTCTTCAGGAATGTTTGCCCAGCAGGCTAAGATAAAAGGTAGGGAGGAGGGACTTGGGGGAGGGGCGCTGGAAATGCGAAAGGTGGAAGGAGGTCAAGGTGAGGGTGATAGGCCAGAGTGGGGGTGGGGGCGGAGAGGTCAGGAAGA
>NC_057719.1:16116729-16200397 GCF_004010195.1 Chiloscyllium plagiosum
CCTCCTTCCACCTATCATTTCCAATGCCCCTCCCCTAAGTCCCTCCTCCCTACCTTTTATCTTAGCCTGCTGGACACACTTTCCTCATTCCTGAGGAAGGGCTCATGCCCGAAACGTCGATTCTCCTGTTCCTTGGATGCTGCCTGACCCGCTGCGCTTTTCCAGCAATACATTTTCAGCTCTGATCTCCAGCATCTGCAGTCCTCACTTTCTCCTGGAGGTGAGAGTTGAGTCTAACCTCTCCCATGCACTACTGCTGCTGGAACCAGTCCAATGCCTGCGATTTTGCCACATTAAATAATAACTGCGACATGTCCTTCCCCAGGCTCCACTTACATTCAAATAAAAATGTGTCTTTGATTATATGCTTGTCACTGCTGCCCAGTCTGAGGAAAATTAAGAAGATTTTTCAGTGACTCAATGTACAACTTATGGACATGGGATACAAAACAGCCTCCAGCAGGGCTCTACATTGAAAACTTTGTGCTTTTGCTACAGCCCGGTGTTTGGTATGGATAGATAAGGGGTATTATGTTTCTGAGAGAGTGTATTTGAGAGAAAGAGAGAGAGAGCAAGAGAGGGAGAGAGAGAGAGTGTGCATCTGCAAGAGCAGCAGATGCCTAAAGTGCAGTGCAAAGTATTATAGAAGGAGTTGCGGTGGGGGGGGGAACAAGATAGAGGGAGAGAGAGAGAGGGAGAGAGAGAGTGAGTGCGTGTGTAAGAGAGAGAGAGAGTGACAGAGACAGATAGACAGAGAGAGAAAAACATTAACTAATTCAAGGTCAGGCATGCCATCAAACCTGTAGTGCAGAAAACCAAGGGGTTGCATTCCTTGAAACAGTTCAGTTGTACAGCTATCAACTCTATTAAAAATGCACTGTGAACTAGATCCAGGTGATATTGTTTTCAAAACTCACCTATGCTTCGAGAGCTTCCCTGGGAATCCATCAAAGAAGACAGTGTGCTGCTTATACTGGAGGCTGAACTAAACCTCTGCGTTCATAAAAAGAAAAAACACAAGTTTGATTCAGGAATGGGAAAACATTTTGTCACTTGAGCAGGAAATAGAGGAACGTGGTATTCAATTCCTTAGCATTCTTCACAGAATCACAGAACTATTAAGGTACAGAAGGAGGTCATTTAGCCTATCATGCCTGCACTGATTCTATTCCCTTGTGACAATCTTTTGTGTTATCTCTATACTCCAAATATTCATCCAATGCCTCAGCTGAACTTGCCCCCGTTTCATTGCCAGGCATTTCCTCATATTGTGAATTAATGTTTTATGTTTATATTAAACTTCGGTCAACTGCTTTGTACATGACTGCTGAAAACACACAGTTCTCCTCCATGTACTGAACAGTAAAATTAGCAGGCATTAAAGAGAACAAAGTTAAAGAAATACTGGATAGGGTGACAAGAGGTATACAATATGCAACAATTGATCCAGGTTGTGGACTGAACTATTGTGAAATCATTAGCTTCAGTGTTCTAATTTTACTGAAACTCTTTTTGTTCTAATTTTACTGAAACTCTGCTGAAACTTAGCCTAACTGATGACCCACAGAGATTTTCTCCTCACGTTGCTGGAAACAGTTGCACAGGAAATTAATCTTTTCTCTATCTTATTTTTGAGTGACTTCAGGATAATTCTGGAATGTTGGCAATTCAAAATTGATGTGTGAGGATAGTGGGTGTGGGTGGCTATCTTAGTTACTAACTTGGCAAAGTTTGTCTTAGGTTTGAAAAAGAATATACTGTGCACAGTGAAAGGAAATTCTAAACAGTGATTGCTCATTTTCTGGAGAAGTGCTTTCTGAACCACAAGTGGCAGCTTGCTGACTCACTGCATGGTACAAAGGAAAGGACTCCTCCCTTCCCTTAATTTAAAGGGATTATTCCACATAGCATTGCTGTCCATTGAAATCTTTTCAAGGCATGGTGTTTAAAAACACATTGGCACATACCTGAAGAAAGTTAATTAAAGCTACTGTGAAGGAGCAGTCACGCTGCATTATTGCCAGAAACCGAGATAACCTTGTCGAATGTCTTTAAGGAAAAGGTATATTTTTGAACAGTAAAGGAATTAAGTGTTACGGTGAGTTGGTGGGTGAGTGGATCTGAGTCCATGAAAAGATCAGCCATGATCTTATTGAATGGTAGAGCGGACTTGAGGGGCCAGGTAGCCTACTCTTATGTAACCTTCTTCCGTGCTGAAAAACCGTCAATCAGAAAGGGTTCACCAAGTATTGAAGGTGCGTACATTTCTGTTGCATGTCACGGTTGAATGAAAAACCCTGACGTCAATACTCCAAGGCAAGATGTGAAGCATAGCTTTTTTAAAAAGAAATCTGGTAAATGAGGGTTATAAAAATAATTACCGAGGTTTTCCAGCTTGTTGAAACCCCCCGCGCCCCCCCCAATGTACATTCGTCAAACACATGTGTATATAGTCCACTGACGTAGTCTAGTAAGCTACTCCACTGCAAGAAAAATATCTAGCCAGTCTAACATTATGGGAGGTTCCTCGCCTTAAAAAACTGCACTGTTCTACACAGAAGACCAATACTGCTGTCAAAGAAAGCATTTTTGGAATCAGTGTTACTTGAAATAGCTAACATAACAATCTTATCTGAAAGGCACCTCAATGACTGACATTCATTGAATCCCCACTTGGACTTTCCAGTAACATCACTCAACCCTTACACTGTAGCACTGGATTCCAATGCTTTGGACAGAGAGGCCATGAGGATTTCCAAAGATTTACGGAATGGCTAGAGCATCAAGAGAGGCCATTTAGTCCATCATTCTGTGCCTGATCTCTGCAAGAGAAACTGAGTTCACTCACCATTACCCCAGTCTTTCATTGCTAGCATTGCCAATGTTCTGACTTACGGTGATTTCCCATTCCTTGTTGAGATCTATGAGTGAACCTGCATTGGTTGTGTCAGGTCTTTAGAGGGGGGTGAGGAGAGTGGTGTTAAACTGGAGGCGGCTGTGCAATTAGGAAGGGATATGCAGAGAGAAAGAAAGGGTCTGGTCAGGGAAAGGGTTGGGTGGAGTGGTAGGGTTAGGGGTCTGGGCTTTAAGGAGTTAAGGTTATAATTGGTGCAGGGGTAAAAGGAGGTGGGTGAGTCTGACATTCAGTTTAATAATTACTCAGAAATTGAAGTAGGTTTTTAATCCTCTACCTTTCCCTCAATAATTATCAGTTTAACTGCACCAGAACCCTCCAAAATGTAATCATTTGTTTCAGGTGGTTTCAGACTCAGGGAAATTGTCCAGCAGAATCTGAGTAAATTCCTGCTACATCTGGAATTTCTCATGGTTCTTGCACACAGTCTGAGCTCGTCCAACAATTCCCTAACCATTGGCATATCCAGGTCTTTAATTCCCCAGTGGTTCAGTCGATCTTTTGTCTGCATCACAGTTAGACCAAGCAAGGGAAGGGCAGAGAGGCACAGCAGGTCAGGCAGCATCCGATGAGCAGAAAAATCGACGTTTTGGGCAAAAGCCCTTCATCAGGAATAGAGGCCAATCAGGAATAGATGAAGGGCTTTTGCCCGAAACATCGATTTTCCTGCTCCTCGGATGCTGCCTGACCTGCTGTGTTTTTCCAGCACCACGCTGATCTAAACTCTGGTTTCCAGCATCTGCAGTCCTCACTTTTGCCAAGGGGAGGGTAGAGTCCTATCACTTTGGGAGAATACCAGGTAGTTTCTTTTAACTCATTCACAGGACAAAGGCATCACTGGCTAGGCCAGCCTTTATTGTCCATTCCTAATTGCCCAGATGGCAATTAAGAATCAATTACATTGCGGTGGGTCTGGAGTCACATGTAGGCCAGACCAGGTAAGAATGGCAGTTTCCTTCCCTAAAGGGCATTAGTGAGCCAGATGGGTTTTCCCTGAAAATTGACAATGGATTCACAATCATCATCAGGGTTGTATTTCCAGATTTTTATTGAATTCAAATTCCACCATCTGTCATGGCTGGATTCAAACCTGAGTCCCCAGAACATCACCCGAGTCTCTGGACTAATAGTCCAGCAATAATGCCACTAGACTATTGCCTCCCCCTGGAAAGTGGGTAAAGGACAAAGGAAATACTCAGACCTGTTCAGTTATAAACAGAACAATCCAACTCACTGGGTGTATGTTATAATATCATTTAGAAAGATGCCAAGAATATTCACTCACAGCTTTAAGAGACACTTAACAGTGGGAGGCAGATGGAATCCCTCTCAAACGAAAACAATGTTTCACAAACTCAGAGGTGCTTTTTTGGATTTCATTTGGTACTTATTTTTTTAAATCATCTAAATGAGTAGAAGTGGCAGAATTTGCAACACACTTTTATTGGCTAAATTGGCTCATTAGATTTTAAGCTTTTTTTTCCATCTTCAGAACACATTAAAAAATTAAAATATATTATTGAGAATTATGAGAAAGCTCTCCAAATTTTGAGGAAAAATGAAAAGAGAATCCAATATAAGAGCAAAGGACTGGGGGAAAAGGTGATTGTGCATGCTGATTGCTTATTTATCTGATAACATTGAAAAAAGTTTCCATTTTAATCTTTTGGCTTGTTCACCTTCATTGTGTTCTATTTCCTTCAGATAGTTTGATAAAGTGTTCACCAAAACTCATTTTCAGAGCCACATCCCCTTCCTGAATGATTGTCTCCAGCTCTGTTATACCCTGCACAGATTCCAAATGAAGGTCCATCCTTCATGTTTTGAATCCTCTCAAGATGACAACTATCTTAGAGACGTACAGCACTCTTCATACTGCTACTCCCACCACATCCTGAGATCTACACTCAGTGTTGTTGTGCACTGCCGCACGTACACTCTGGACCTCTCTGTCCATTAGCACCATCTCAATCCCAAAGGTGTCCCATGCCCCAGTTCTATTTCTTTCTTTATTGTATTCGCACTTAACAAGAAACGTTTTCCTCTTTGTTTGAGGTGTAAAGGCATGCAAACTCCAAAAACACTTAGGAGCAAAAGCTCCTCTGGAACTTTCCTCCCCCAGACTCCAACCTCATCTCTTCTTTTAATCTTGCTGTGTATTTGCTATACTCTCTGAACCTTCCCTCCCCCCAACATCTGTTCCATTTTGTCCTCTCCCGACTCTGTCAACGGTATAAAAGAATACCATTTTCCAGCCCATTCCAATTCTGAACAGTCATATCAGACTCAAAACAGCAATTTTGTTTCTCTTTGCAGATGATACTAAACCTGCTGAGTTTCTCCAACATTTTTTGTTTTCTGTATTTGAGATTTTCAGCATCCGCAATATTTTGTGTTCAGTTATTATAGCAATGAGCAGGCTGGCTATTGATTTTACTTACTTTTGGAGATCTGTTTCCAGGTTTACATGGGGAACTTGCTGTTTTGCTTATATTCTACAGATAAGTCCCCAGGCAACTGAGACAATAAAGTGGCACTGCAGCTTAGAGCTGCTTCCCAACTAGATGCTAGGTCACCGCATCACAGAAGTGTTAAAGTGCAGAAGGAGGCCAATTAGCCCATTATACTTATACCTGCAATGATGACTGCATGGTAAAACTGTTGACAAACTATTGGATTGCAACAAGCACATCCATACATGATTCCCCGACATTATGTCCAATCCAAGTGCAGGTCAGTGGGATTATTGCAAAGCCAATAACATCAGACTGACATAGTGGGTCGGAAAACATGCCGTCATAAGAGCAAATGTAGGACATTGGCATCCTGTACTTGGAAAATGAGGCTTTGCGTGAAAGGTATGGCCTACGAGGGTCTGACTCACACTGCATTTGATGTTTTTAAGCTTTTCAGACCAATAGCCAGGGGCCCACTTTTGGGTCATGGGTGGTCTTCTTCATATCATTAGTTGGTACATTTCCAATGAACCAGTGCATGCAGAAAGCCCACCTGGGAGCTGTACCTGCAGTTAAATGCTACCGTGAGGAGAGTTTATCAGGCATACTTCAAAGATGTAGTCCCTGCTGCTGTCCGACATAGCCAGATCAACCAGCAGCCATACCATTCCCAGCTCATGGAGCAGCACTGACCTCGCTATATACAGGACCTTGAAAAACTCACCAAGAAAGGCATTTAAAACTCTGTCAGATATCCTGTGAAACAGTAGGTTCTATTCATACATCTGGCATCAAATCATCATCAATATCTATGGAACCCTGGAATTTATGCACCACATACAGCCACCACCTCAGCACCAATCCAACAGGAGAGAAACTTGTCTTTGACATTCCTTGAAGACAACTGGCTGCGCTCAAATGAATGCACAAAGGATCGAGGCACTCTCCTTAAGGTGAAAGGTGAGGGGGAATGACCTGAAGTATATTTGTGGCTATGAGGATCAAACCATGCAGCACATCAAAGCAATCTGCCCACTAACATCAGTTGTGGGAGGCACATAATTTCTTCACTCAATACCTCAGAAGGTCAAACCAGCCATCCAATTTTAACCAGACACCATCATAGAAAAAGACAAATGGTAGGGTTCCCCAACATGAAGTGTCAATGAAAAACAATTCACCAAGAACACTTGACTAAAAACAAGATCACAAATCATATCAAATTTCAAAGAATCTTGCGAACTATTTCAAATTATAAAATGATTTGCCAATTGGTCAGTGTGAAAATATCTAGTAGCAAGAGAAGACATAATTGATCTATATTTACCTTATATTTCCGCTCACACAAAATAAGCCTCTTATGTAGAGGCTGGGATTTGAGAAGGTATACACCTATTCCATTTTCTGTATCCATTTGTGCTGCAGAAGCTAGCAGCCTGTGGAGATGGTATCATCTGAGTGCAGGACTTCCCACTGCTGGTGACATTTGCCCAGTAATTAGAGTCCATCTGGGACTGTTTTAATGGGTTCAAGAGTCATTTGTCAGTCAGTCATTTTTGGTCAGTTAGAGGCAGCTGAAACTTAGTGCAGCTGAAAGACTGAAGTATGGGGAAACCCTGATGTAGAGTCAGCCTTAGCTAAATTGTTTGTGTACTCCATAGAGGACACAGGTTCCCGAGGAGAGCTAAGGAGCTGAGTGGTGAGCAGCCAATGGGCTCTCCTAGGTTTGAGCAATCATGCCTGACAGCTCTTGCAGGTTAAGAAAAAAGCAGGAAAGTCTCCAGGCTGAATAGGATCTGTTAAACAAGTTTCATGGCGAGATTTCAGAAACTGAGTCATTGGAATCCCTTGTTAAGGAGTCGCAGTTATAAATGAGATTCGGTGACTCATAGAATCTGGGTATGTTGCTGAGAAATCTCTGGGGACTGCCTTGACCACATTTATTATTTGTGTACTTTGTGAGTGTTCAGCCATGTTTCTCTGTTAACTCACATTTACCTAATATTAATTCTGGACGTTGAGAGTATAAGTGGTATGTGTTTGTGTGTGTTTTGTTTGTGTGTTTGTTTCTTTTGTTTGTTTAAAAATACTGTTGGACCTTGTGCATTTATTCTCTTAGCCACAGCCTGAGATTTTAAATTTCAACTTCTTTAAACAATAAAGTTCTGAGCCAGATTGTAAAATAAATTGAGCAGCTTTGTCTGGGATTGTAATATAATTTCACAGTTTCATCTAGGATTATAAGAGAAGATGCACACCTATTCCAACAATATCAACTTCAGACTCCAATAAGATTGTAATCAGGGTTGGTGATAGAAGTCAAAGTTAATTGAAAACTTACTTGCATGCGCTGTGGATTTGAAAGATCCAACATGGAACTGCTTAAGCCTTGTGCATTACTCATTTTTGGGATCCTCAATTCCCAAGCTGAAACACAAAGAGCACATCGGGCATTTCAAGAAAGAATAATAATTCAAGAATGATTATGGACTTTGATGATCATGTGTGCTAACCTCTGTTATAGGGTTGGTTCCCTGATCCAAGGGGAATGGTGTGGGGGCTTGCGAGATCAGAAAGCCCTGGGGAACCCAGAATACAGTATTGCCCTGTATGCTCTTGATATTGAACGTGTGTGTGTGCATGACAGAGAGAGAGACATCATCAAATCAGTTACCTGCTAATTGATAGCTTCCAGTTAAATGGGAATGGGTCAACAAGGATTATTGGGTTAGCTGGGCTTGTATCATAGGTACAGGCTATCAGTTGATATATTTAAAGTGATTAGATCACAGGGTATTATTAATGGAAGAGAGTTGCCAGGTTTCCATCAAGGTTAAAAGATCATATTCCTCCCGCCCAAATACTGTCTTTAGTTAATTGACAAATAATTCTAATCACCTCTGCGTTAATTAATAAAAACGGCACACCTGACTCTTTCATTCTTCCATATACACCGTGCCCCTCCAGTTTTGTTTATTCTTTCCTTCACTGTCATCTCTATTATCTGCCCTTAAGTTGTGTCTTTCCATATTTTTAACTTTCCCAATCACTATCCTTTCTCTTGGGTCAATTAATTCAAGAGCATTTCATACCTGACCCAGACAGAGTGCCTGGGTTTCCTGCAGATAGCGTGTGACGACCTCCTCCTTGGCTAACTTGCTTCATCATAAAACTAGGATTGTAGATTTCATCAAACTGTGCCCGGTGTTGATGTAAATTGGATAGCTCTTGTTTTCTTTCAGTATATTGAGCTCTTGAGAAACCTGCCGGTAAAAATGGATATCGACTATTTTAAAAGGTCGACTTGTTCAACACATTGGCTCAGCTGAGTAGTTATAAAAAATATTCATCTGCACATGATTGTTTCCAATATGCATCAAGAGTTGAGTTCAGAAGTAAGGATGTCTCGCTGCAGTTATACAAGACCTTGGCGAGACCACACTTGGAGCAGTGAGTGCGGTTTTGATCATCCTACCTAAAAAATACATGCCACAGAGAGAATGCAGCAGAGGTTCTCAAGGCACTCACTGGGGATGGCAGGACTATTTTAGGAGGATAAATTGGATTGACTAGGCAATATTCACTAAGGTAAAAACAATGACTGCAGATACTGGAAACCAGATTCTGGATTAGTGGTGCTGAAAGAGCACAGCAGTTCAGGCAACATCCAAGAAGCAGCAAAATTGACGTTTCAGGCAAAAGCCCTTCATCAGGAATAAAGGCAGAGAGCCTGAAGCGTGGAGAGATAAGTTAGAGGAGGGTGGGTTGGGGAGAGATGAGGCGTTCTTCTTCCATGCGTCTGGTGGTGAGGGAGCAGCGGTGAAGGAGGCCCAGGACCTCCATGTCCTCGGCAGAGTGGGAGGGGGAATAGAAATGTTGGGCCACGGGGAGGTGTGGTTGATTGGTGCGGGTGTCCCGGAGATGTTCCCTAAAGCGCTCTGCTAGGAGGCGCCCAGTCTCCCCATTGTAGAAGAGACCGCATCGGGAGCAACGGATACAATAAATGATATTAGTGGATGTGCAGGTAAAACTTTGATGGATGTGGAAGGCTCCTTTAGGGCCTTGGATAGAGGTGAGGGAGGAGGTGTGGGCGCAGGTTTTACAGTTCCTGCGGTAGCAGGGGAAGGTGACAGGACGGGAGGGTGGGTTGTAGGGGGGCGTTGACCTGACCAGGTAGTCACGGAGGGAACGGTCTTTGCGGATGGCGGAAAGGGGTGGGAAAATATATCCCTGGTGGTGGGGTCTTTTTGGAGGTGGCGGAAATGTTGGCGGATGATTTGGTTTATGCGAAGGTTTGTAGGGTGGAAAGTGAGCACCAGGGGCGTTCCCAATTCCTCCGCCTCCGCCTCCGCCGTATCTGCTCCCAAGAGGACCAGTTCCACCACAGAACACACCAGATGGCCTCCTTCTTTAGAGACCGCAATTTCCCTTCCCACGTGGTTAAAGATGCCCTCCAACGCATCTCGTCCACATCGTGCATCTCCGCCCTCAGACCTCACCCCTCCAACCGTAACAAGGACAGAACGCTCCTGGTGCTCACCTTGTTGGACTGAAGAGCCTGTTTCTACACTGTAGGGAATCTAATCAAAGGAATGGAGGGATGATGGACCCTGTGCAAGCAGAACGGATTAATTTAATTTGGTATTTTATTCAGCACGACATCATGGGCCAAAGAGCTCGTTCCTGTGCTGTATTATTCTATGTTCTGTGTTCTAGGAGAACTGATAGAAGTGTATAAAATTCTAATTGGGTTAGACAGATTAGATGCACAGACAATGTTTCTCCTGGTTGGGGAGAAGCAGGGATTAGCGTCTCAGGTCTAGCAGCATCTATGGAGTGTAATCAGAATTAACATTTGGCTCAATTGACCCTATCTCCGTTCTGAGGAAGTGTCACTCAACACAAACCATTAACTTTGATTTCTCTCCACAGATGTTGCCAGACCTGCTGAGCTTTTCCAGCAATTTCTATTTTTGTCTCTGATTTACAGCATTTGCAATTCTTCCAACTTTTTTTAAAGATGGCATTAAACAGTTTTTAAAAAAGCATATACCTGTAATTGCATTGGTCAAAAGATTGGATAAAATATTAAAAGACAGCAAAGAATGATTAAAAGGGTAGTAAGGAGGGGGAAAATTAGAGTACAAGAGAAAGCTGGCTAGAAATACAGACACACAGTGTTTCTATACATATGGATGAAAAAAAGGAGTTAACAAAGTGATTATAGATCCTAAGAAAAGTGAGGGAAAATAAGGAGATGGCGGATGAATTGAACAGGTATTTTGTTTTAATCTTCAATACAGGGGATACAAAAGACAACCCACAAATAGCTGTAAATCAGGTCAAAAATCAAACAACACCAAGTTAAAGTCCAACAGGTCTATCTGATATTGCAAGCTTGGAGAAAGCTTTCCATTTCAAATAAATCTGTTGGACTCTAACCTGATGCCATTTGACTTTTGACGTTGTCTATTTCAGACCAACTCCAGCATCTCCCCATCATAGCTGTAAATCATGAAAGAGAACAGAAAGATGAATTCAAGAAAACCAAAATCACCACAGACTTTAGTTGAGCAAATTGTTGAAGCTGTGGACTGACAATTCCCATGTCCTGGTAGATTCCATCTTAGGGTCTTCAAAGAAATGGCTAGTGAGATAGTTGATGTGTTGGTTTTAATATTCGAAACTCCCCCTTATTCAGGGAAGGTTCTATTCAAGTCAAAAATAATGACTATAGTTCCTTTCGTTAAAAAGGGGTGGAGACAGAAAGCAAGAATCTACAGGCCAGTTCACATGTGCCATAGGAAAGATGTTAGAAGCTAATATTAAAAACATCATAGCAGGGCACACAACAAAATTCAAAATAATCAGGCACAATCAACTTTTAATGAAAAGGAAATCATGTTTTTCCACTTTTTTGAGAGGGTAACATGTGCTATGGATAATGGGGGGGGGGGGCACTGGATGTAATTTGTTAGATTCCCAGAAGGTGTAAATTATCACACGAAAGGCTATTGAAACAAGTAAAAGCTGTAGAGATTTTTAAAAATTCATTCATGGGATGAGGGAATCTCTGACTAAGTCAGTATTTATTGCTATCCCCAATTGCCCAGAGGGCAGTTAAGAGTCATTGTTGTGGGTCTGGAGTCACATATATGTCAGACCAGGTGAGGATGGCGGTTTCCCACTCTCAAGAACATTAGTGAACCAGATAGGATTTTCTGACAATCGACAATGAATTCATGGAATCACTAGACTCTTACTTCAAGACTTTTATTGAATTTAAATGCCACCATCTACCATGGCAGGTTTGCAACACTGATTCCCAGAACATTACCTGGGTCTCTGAATTAACAGTCCAGTGATGATATCACCAGGCCATCGTCTCCCCATCAGGTCAGGGGATATTAACATAATGGCATGGAAACAAGATTGGCTGGCTAACAGAATCTGACGGTAGACATAAATGTGTCTTTCTTTGGTTGGTAAGATGTAATGAGTTACATGTCACATGGACAGATGCCAGGGTCTCAACCTTCTAGAAGTTATATAAATGACTTTGATGAAGTTGGAAATTCGCTAGGAAAGAAACAATAGGTAGGGAAGCAAGCTATGAAAAAGACATGAGGAAGCTATTAAGGTTAAGTAAGGTTAAATTGGTTAAGTAAGTAAATAAAGATCTGAAAACTGAGGTATAGTGCAGGTCAGTACGTCAGTGTGCCTTAAAGAAACATGCTCATGATATCAACACTACATCATAACTGGTGACCTAAGGGCATAAAGATCTCAAACTCCACCTTATCTCAAATCACTTGAAAAATGACATTTGACTTGAAGCATGCTCCTCTGTTGTAAACCAAAAAATTATTATTAGCCCAAATGGGTGTGCTTGGGAATGTAATATATGTAATAAATGTTTTTGGATTCTTCATTACCTTGATATCCATGACCAGATTTTTTTAATGTTATTGAAGATGACCTAAGCATAGGTGCATCAGCTATAGCATACTGTTTTAGGAAAACTCACACAAGTAAGAAGTGTCTTAACTGAAACATAAGATCCTATGGGTCTACAGGGTGCCTGCAGAAAGAATGTTTCCTTTTGGGTTTTTTTAAGTCATCCAAAGCACGTTGTCTTTGCTGGCTGGGCCAGTTGGTGGTGAGCTGCCTTCTTGAACCACTGCAATCTATTTGTGTAGGTACAACAACAATTCTGTTAGGGACTGAGTTATAGGATTTTGACCCAGTGACAGTACAAGGTCCAGAACCAGGGGTTACTATTCAAAATTAAGGGATAACCCAGTTAATACAGAGATAGAGAGAATTTTATTTTTCTTCACAGAGACTTTGGATATCTTTTTCTCAAAATGTAGTGAAAACTGAAACCTTGAATATTTTTAAGTTAGATTCTTGATAAGGAAGCGAGTATAAGATGGTAAGAGGATAGGTAGGAATGTAGAATAATCAATCAGATTGGCCACGGTCTTATTAAATAGTGGAGAAGGCTTGAGGACCAAGTTGCATTTTCCTGCTCTGAATGAGTATGTTTGTATATTTCTATGTATCCATGTTCTTGTCTCTCCATATCTGTATACTTTCCTCCAATACTATAACCAGCCCACTCCAAACTCTCCATTTCTCTCTCTGGTGTCTCCTCTGCCCTTTGCCCGATCAGTGATGGCTTTGCCTTTTGGACAGCCAGGTCTCACACTCTGAAATTCCATCCAGTTATCCCTTCAAATCTTCACTCAGCTTTCAAATGTCTCAGCGTTCACTTTTTACACCAAATGAAACGACTTAGTCATTCTTCTATGTTGCTCTAATTGAATGCAAATTATTGCTGTTGTCATGATTAGGATCAGTGTAAAGATTACAGTCAGAAGTTAAAGTAGAACATTCTCAACAATTAAACAAACATTCAAACAATCAGAGCAATGTCTATGTTGTTGGCATACCTTGCGCAGAGTCTTCATACTTCCAGTTAAAACCTGGTTGTATATAAGTCGGTGTTAAATTTGGTACCACAAAGCGTACCTCCTTACCATCAGGAGGCAGTTTGGACAGCAAGATGTCCTCAGTAAATCTGAGCTTCTTCTGGCTAGCACTGGACTCTGGTTTAGAAGATGGACTTGCAGGCTCTGTAGGAACTGAGAAGATTTTAACTTTGTTTGATTTTTGCAATAATTATTCTTCATTATCAACCTTGTTAATATTTGAGCCATTTGTGTATCAACACTACCAAAATTGTAATAATACTTAATGAACAAAGCAATAACTAGCAATTTAATTCTGTTCTATTCATCTTTTTTTTAAAAATGTCAGACAAAAATCTCTCCGGCTACTCTGACAATTTTTAACACTTCGCACTGAGTTCATGACACCAACAGCCTCCTATTGGCCCCTGGGCTAAGTGATGACAAGGAAGCGAGTATAAGATTACAAGAGGATAGGTAGGAATGTAGAATAATCAGGTTGGCCAAGGTCTTATTAAATAGTGGAGAAGGCTTGAGGGCCAAGTTGCATTTTCCTGCTCCGAATGAGTATGTTTGTATATTTCTATTTATCCTCCATCGCCAGACCATAGCAACATGACGTTTGGAGGAAGAGCACCTCATCTTCCACCTAGGAACCCTCCAACCACAAGGGACGAAAGGCTTAACAGACAATCAATTTTTCAATGTATAATTTCAGTTACATCACACTGTAAATTTTTGCTATAAATTCTGTGTTAGGATTGAGCCCTCCACTATCACCTGATGAAGGAGCGTCGCTCCAAAAGCTAGTGTGCTTCCAATTAAACCTGTTGGACTATAACCTGGTGTTGTTTGATTTTTAACTTTGTACACCCCAGTCCAACACCAGCATCTCCAAATCACTTCCTCAAGTAAGGAGACCAAAACTTGACACAGTACTCCCGATGTGTTCTTACCACTGCCTTATATAACTGTAACAATACTTCTTTACTTTTGTAATCCAGTTCTTCTGCAATAAGTGCCAGGATTTCATTTGCCTTTTTATTATATGCTGCACCTGCATACCCATTTCCTGTAATTCACACACAGAGATGCCCAGATCCTTCTGCAGTAACACACTTTGAATCAACTTCTTATTTAAATAATAATTTGCCCTTTTATTTTTCTGGCCAAAATGGACACCTTTGCGTTTATCCACATTAAACTCCATTTGCCTGATTCTGACCCATTCTCCTAGCCTATCAATATCCATTTGTAAACTCTTTATCTCCTCATCACTGCCTGCTTCTCCACCTATTTCAGTATCATCCGCAAATTTCACTATGTTACACTCTGTCCCTGCTTGCACATCATTTATACAGATTGTAAATAGTTTAGATCTGAGAACTGAACCCTGCGGCATCCCAGTTACAGTTCGCCATCCAGAGAAGGACTCATTTATCCCAATCTACTATTCAGTATTAACCAGCCAATCCTCTATCCAAGCCAATACTCTACCCTTAACCATCTGGGATCTATCCTTCTGGATCAATCTTATATATCAGTTACTACATTGTGACCACAAAATAAAATTTAACATGAGAAAGAGAACCCTACCTTTAATTTTGCTGTCATCTCCTTTGTTGTCCTTTGAAAATGATTTACAGCAATTCTTTAGAAAATCTGCTGTGAGCCCCAGTATGACACTAAGCAACAATCCAACGAAAACTGGAATAAGCAACCAAAGCGATGCTGGAAGAGATTGGGATGTTAAGTTTTAAGAGAAATGCAGTGTAAGCTATGCTTGAGCATTTGCTCAATATAGGCTTACAAAGAGAATCATATTAGCAAGTCTATGGAGAACCAGCAATGAGGAATGAGCTAGGGCAAGTGGAGTCAAAAGGTCGCTCTTTCAAGAAGTCAGAACAAGCTTGAAGAGTTTGTGTTAATTTACTCTTCTCAAGTTAGTGTTTTTTTCCATTGGGTGATGCATCTATTCTACATTACCTGTTATTCATAAACAGTTTAGTGGAAATTTACTTTTCTTTTATTTTCTGAAGACACTAAGCTTTTAGTTCAGGTGATAGGTTTCAAGGATATTATTCATTTATATTCAAAGAGAACTCTCAACTTCACTGTCAATGGAGTGTATAAAATAATTGATCTGATTTAATTAGTTCTACATCCTGCCAGAATGAAAAAGTTATGCAGAATAGATGAGTTCACAAATGTCCAATAGCTATGTTCAGGTGAACAAATATATTGTTCTGCACAATGAAATAGATAACATGAGGTATATACACCATCAATGTGATGGCTCAGTGGTTTGCACTGCTGCCTCACAGTGCCAGGGACCCAGGTTCGATTCCAGCCTCAGGCGACTGTCTGTGTGAAGCTTGCATATTCTCCCCATGTCTGTGTGGGTTTCCTCTGGGTGCTCCAGTTTCCTCCCACAATCCAAAGATTGCAGGTTAGGTAAGTTGGCCATGCTAAGCTGCCCATAATGTATAGTTTAGGTGCATTAGGGTAGGGGAATGGATCTGGGTGGATTACTTTTCAGAAGGTCAGTATGGACTTGTTGGGCCAAAGGGTATGTTTCCACACTGTAAGAATTCTATGAACTTTGACATTTTCAATTAGCTGATTAATAAATTAGAAATCTAAACAAGATTTTGTTGAGGTGGTCATCAGGAAGGCAAATCAAATGCTAAGATATATAATTGGTATTTAATTGAAAGATAATACAAGCTGATTTCAAATCGATTATCAGTGAATATGCTTTTCAAATATCACGAAACAATTTTGACATATAATTCTGGATAAGGATAAGTTGGAGATTATGTAGGGGACAGGATGATGAGAGATAGGGAGAAACCCCCTCCCAACCCCTGGAGATAAATATATTTTTAGAGTTCGGGATAGGGAGAAAGAATGGCATTGATGAGGTAATAGCCATTTCAATATTTAACTTTATTATATTTACTGTGAAGGATGTACAACACTGTGTTCTTATTCAAATGGAATTTTTGATGCAACCCCAAAATATCAGATAGCCAGATTTCTGATATCACCTCCCCTATAATTAACCAAAGAGAGATGATTACGCTACATCAGGCAAGGAATAATAAGTGATCAACTTCCTTAAATGCAAAAGGTCATAAGATCAGCAAATGGTGGATTCTACTTTTTGATTGGTGACAGAAAGTCTGTCATTCAACCTTTCTGACTTTGTAATTTGCACTAGTATTAGCTCAAGGTCTGTTATCAACAAATCATGTGTACAAATGGAGACATGAATGTTGGTGTAATAACAGTGCACACTTATAAAGCAAACTCATAAGTAGTTAGATTTGTAATTGTTATCAACACAAGGATGTTAACCTCCCACTGTAAAATATATGATAGAAATATAGCAGCCTATTTCTGACAGATTACAGCCACTTTTTCCTTTTATACATGATCTTAAATGCACTTCAGTATTAATCAGCAGTTATTGTAAATATAAAGTAAAAAGTAAAGCCATAGTTCCAGGGGACGTCAGGGCTGCTCTCTCATTACCCAGGAATTCAACTCAGGTCCTGGAGAAATGAGGGAGCAGCCCTGTGGTCCTCATTAGAGAGAGCTGACTGGTGGAGAGTTTAACCTGAGGGTCACCATACCTCAGGCAAGAGGAGAAGTTGAGAAGATGGGGCCTTCATGGTGATCTAATTTAGTAATAGGCTGATGTTCAAGTTATATAATTCTGATATCTAATTCATAAATATGCTTAATTTTAATGCCTCAAGAAAGAAATCAATACAAATCCTGTAGTGTGTAACTGTGATTAGAAAATACATCAATATTTATAATTGGTCACAAAGCACTTCACGAGGCACCTAATAACAGGAAAACGGGATGGCATCTAACCCAGATTACTCTTCCAGGTTATTCTAGAGCAGTGCAAAGAGTGAGACACTGAACTCGTAACAAACATTTCCCTCATTAAAACCGAACTCCTAAGTCTTAGTGGAATCCAGCTTTGATATCAGTCACTTACCCGGTGAAGGTGTAACCATCTGTAGACCTGCCATTCTCCCAGATACTCAGACTCCAAGACTTTTTGGAATTATTTTTAAAGTAAGTTTTGAGAAGATTTGTAGCTCAGGTTGAGGTTCTGGATGTATTTTTAAAGTTATGAATGTTCTCTGCATATCACAGGACACCTGTATAAATAAAAGGAATGTTTCTTTATTTTCAAAAAAAGCTTAAGTAGTTTTCAAAGGCATTGAGTATTGTATTAGAAAATCATAAGATTAATGTAATCCAATAACTAAAATACAATTGCAAAATAATAAAATGCATATTGTTCAAACTGGAACGGACACCACAGGGACCAGCAACAATGAGTTATTGCTCTGTATACAAAAAAAAATTACAGTACACAATACATATTAAATTAAATTCAATTGAAGTCAGTGATATTTTGTGTTAGAACCCATAATAAATCAAGGGAAAATATCCTTTAGAAATTTGCACTTAAAAAGCAGGTGCTTCACTCAACTGGTATTTATCTTTGGTAGCAGTTCTGAAGAAGAATCACATAAATATTAACTCTGTTCACTCTCCAGAAGATGACAGAACAGCTACATTGCTCCAGAATGTCACGTTTAGCTTTGGATTTCCAGCTTGTCCAGTACATTTTTTTTATTACAGGAGTTACCTTTGCTGCATTGTAAGATTTAAAATCCTTGCCATGCTGCAATCATAGGTTGGAATTCCAATGCAGTACTGAGTGTAATTCGTGGTCAATAGTACTGGTTAGGTCAGACATTGAACTAGTGAGATAAGGCTCCAGTTTAAGTAGCTGTTAAAATCTGAAGACATTATTCAAAAAGAAATACATTCTCGCTGCATCCTGGCAACATTACTCCCTAAATGGACAGAGTTGAAAATCAACATCAAATACCAGTTTTTCTTATTATTTTTCCCACAGTTTCACTAAGTGACTGCTATATTTGATCTGTACAACATTATTACATTACAAAGCATAACTGAAGTGGGGTGGTGGTGATGAGCAAGAAGTAAGACATTGATTGACATCTTCATTGGGTCGTGGATTGTTTCATTATGACTTCATTTGTTTAATTTAATTCTTTGTTATTATATGATGTTCTTGGCTATATAATGCAAGCTGAGAGCATTCCGTATCTTCAGTTTCCAGAACACACAAGTAATCCAATGATGCTAATTAGTCAAGCGAAATGTTCTCTTTATCCAATCATTCATTTTCTTACAATGGCTTCAGTATGCAGCCAAAGAAATTTAATGCAAAAAAAACTCAAGATTTTGCTCTTGCGTTTAATGTTTCAGAACATGTATATCAATGTCCTATCAGTCTTCATTCTTTGCTGGTTTTTGCCGTCACTTCCCAAGATAGTAGGTGAGAGCTGAACTGTTTAGAGTTCAACCAAAGGCTGGTGTTTCAAGGATTTAGAAATTCAATAAAATTGGAAAGTTTGTGGAGTAAAATTACATTTTTATAGGTTTAGTACAGAATCGTATTTATCTAACATAAATGCATAGCAATAAGGACTTATCTCAAGGAGACCTACAAGTGCCCATCATTACGAATCCAGGCTGATACTGATTCTAATTAACAGTACTGGCTTTGGTAAGTGGTCAAAGAATATATACATTGACCTTTTTAGCTATGGACTTGCCTTGGGTGAGAAAAACTCATTAACTCATTTAACCATGAGCTTGCCTTTGTGGAAAAAAAGGCTGTTAATATTTTAATGGAAGTGGCAAAGGCACTTGCCAAAGGTAGCTGAAAACCTGTTTGAACAGAACAGCAAGGTCCAATATTTTGCTAAATATTATGCCAAGCAAACATGTCTTAAAAATCAATCTAATAATTGTTCAGTTAGCATAACAATTGTTATTGTACACAAATAAATGTTTTTTTAGTAGACAGCGAAGGTTTCCTCAGAGTGCAACAGGACTTTGATCAGATGGGCAAATGGGCCGATAAGTGGCAGATGGAGCTTAATTTGGATAAATGTGAGGTACTGCATTTTGGTAAGGCAAATCAGGGTAGTTCTTATACACCTAATGGTAAGGCCCTGGGGAGTATTGCTGAACAAAGAGAACTTGAGGTGCATGTTCATAGTTCCTTGAAAGTACAGTTGCAGGTAGACAGAGTTGTGAAGAAGGCATTTGCCACACTTGCCTTTATAAGTCAGTGCATTGAGTATAGGAGTTGGGAGATCATCTTGCAGCTGTACAGGACATTGGTATGACCACTTTTGGAATATTGCATTCAGTTCTGGTCTCCCTGTTATAGGAAAGACATTGTTAAACTTGAAAGGGTTAACAAATATGTTGCCAGTGTTGGAGAGTTTGAGGTATAGGGAGAGGCTGAATCAGCTGGGGCTATTTTCCCTGGAGCATTGATGACCTTGTAGAGGTTTATAAAATCTTGAGGGGCATGGATAGTGTTAAGAGTCAAGCTCTTTTCCTCAGGTTAGGGGTGTCCAATACTAGTGGGCATAGGTTTAAGGTGAGAGGGAAAAAATATAAAAGGGACTTAAGGGGCAACTTCTTCACACGGGGGTGGTACGTGTAAGGAATGAGCTATCAGAAGAAGTGGTGGAGGCTGGTACAATTGCAGCATTTAAAAGGCATCTGAATTGGTATATGAAAAGGTAGGGTTTAGAGGGACATGGGCCAAAAACTGGCAAATGGAACTAGATTAATTCAGGATATCTGGTCAGCATGGATGGGTTGGACCGAAGGGTCTGTTTCCCTGCTGTACATGTCTACGACTCTATGACTTCCTCATAGTGTTGGTTTTAATGGAATGAAATTTGACAGGTTCAACAAAAGGCAGCAAGATCATTTGACTAGATCAGTACTGAAGCAGTGAACATAATACTCCACCCCTAGATCTGTTCCCATAAATTAGAGGAAAGAAGGAAATGATGATGTGTACAACATCACTTTCATTTTTAGATTAAGGTGCTCATCTAATCATGCTTCAAATCTCCAAATCTCTCCCTGATACCACTCCCTCAAACCTCTCCTATATACAAATTGGATTTATACTGTGTCTTTAACATAATTAATGTCTGGAAACACAATGAAAAAAATCAACCTGTATGCAATCAACAAAGTACTTAATTATGTGTGACGCACTTTGATGTCTAAGAAACAAGAATACCAATCCCCTGCTAATTGACAGATAACCAGTGGTAGATAAATAGAATGATTCTTCCATTCACAAGGTGATTGGAAGAGCTGTATTGTGGCAAAGCGGACTCTGAGCAATTTATGGGCAACCTGTATAATGACATACAGTTATCAAATGATGCAAGAACAAACAAAAACAAGTTAATGTTTCTCCTCCGTATATATATATATATATATATATATATATTAACATTAGCACAGTTTTGAAATGATTATAGATATAAAATTGTGTATGACTTCAATTAAATTCACAGTTGAGATATCATCCACTGCTGTTGCTTGCTAATTATATGTATATGTTGTTGGTAAATATTTAACTGAAATAGTCATAAACATACACCATAAAATGAGGAAACATAGTGAATACAGCTTCTGCATTTCATGTAAACATAATTGTTTCTTTACTCTTTTTTTTAACCAAAGGTCAGAAAGTCATTTTAACTTTTGACAAGAGGCAACTCTACCAAGAAATCACATGATTGAAGTTAAATGACTCAATCAACTACCAAAGGATTGCTGAATGCTTACAACATAGACAGGCCGGAGGCTGGGAGAACACAACAAGCCAGGCAGCATCAGAAGGTGGAGAAGACAACGGTTTGGGTGAACACCATAACGTTGACTTCACCTCCTGACGCTGCCTGGCTTGCTGTGTTCTTCCAGCCTCCTGCCTGTCTACTTTGGATTCCAGCATCTGCAGTAATTTTGTCTCTAACCAAGAATGCTCACAAAAGTGGCAAAGCTACAAAGCATGGATGCAGAGAGGTGGGAGAACAATAAGAAAGACATTGGTTTACATTTTCACTGGGTGGTGGATTGTCCCATTATGGCTTTTAGATGGAGTAGATTTCAATGGAATGAAATTTGACAGATTCATGTTTCTGGTAGATAGATTGCCCTGCACTACTTGTAGGTTGCTTTCAGAAGAAGAGAAATCATCCTAGCAGAAGGGCAGGTTTTTTTTAATTTTAAGAAGACTTCAGACTATGAGGCTTTAGTTTGTAACAAATTTCAGGTTGCGACATTTTATAGAACTCTCTAGGCTGTCAGAATTGAAAACAAATCTTCAGGACTTCAGAGCTTGGAGTAAAGAAATCTTAAGCTGCTTCAGCAGCTATCTTCAGCAGTCCAAGGAGAAAGACTGAAAAGAATTATTTAAGGTAGAAATCAAAGTAGGATTAATACTTCACTGGGATTGATTGTCTGTAAAATGCATTGCTGGGAAAGAGGCTGAATCTTTCCATTTGCTGTTTATGTCAAGATCTTTCCATATTGTCATTTTATCATATGAACAGTTGCGAGAAGTAGCAGCATTTTATGAATTATCAGAATTACTAATTAAAATGAGAATCTTGTCATTTCCATTTTAAGCTTTCACAATGTTTGTGATTTTTGTTAGGGTTTTAATTTTGAGAAATACTCTTTGTTAAATAAAAATGAGTTTTTCCTGCAATGGCAGAAATTCTTGCCTTAACTTTTGCACAGATGGAGAGGCTCTTACCAAACATAGTATAGGAGGCTGAAATACAGAGGTCTTGCTCCCTAAACTGGTCTCTACCATTTCTGAAATGGCTGGTTTGGGGAGGAGCAGGTTGAACAGTACCAGGCTGTAATTTGCACTTAGCTCATAGAGGCAACTAGATATTTAAAGTACATATGCTTTCCATAAGTTTTAATGGTAGGTTGGTCAAGATATGACATGTGCACTTCAGATGTAACGAGAGAAGTTCTAAAGTTACTGGTTTCTTTGAAGAGGTATAGTAATCCTTTTGGAGATGGTCTCTAAACATGTTTGGAAGAGATCAGTTGCTCTTTGACAGAGGTAAGATGATCTTTTTGGATTGATCGAAGTAGACATGAATATAATTAAGATGTGGATAAACTCATTGGAAATGTCCAGCTCATTGGATCTGTTAGACGTCTTTCAGCGGAGCCATTAGAGCATTTACATATCTTGTCCTGCTATTTAACTCTGTCTTCTGACACACGTTTGAAGGCTATCATCAAAGTGTAAGCATCAACCTATCAACATCTCAGTCAGCTGCCTGTCAGTTCAGATTTAATGACAGTTCCAAATGATTATGAAGTTTTTGAAATGGGTCTATGAACACAAGTGCTAGTTTTAATAAAGGATTAAACATTTGAAGGAAGTTAAACGCACTGAATGATTTTTCATTGAGAGCACTGTTTTGGAATAGTGAAGTTATCAATAGTTGCTTATGAAATGTATCTACCACAGTAATTTGATTTGATTTATTGTTGTCACATATACCTAAGAACAGTGAAAAGTTTTGTTTTGTGAACAGTACAAGCAGATCATAACATACAAGGACATACAGATCATAGGGTATTTAGACAGAGAGAGGCATACAAAGTTATGGCCACACAGAAGGTACATAAAAGATAAACATCAGATTTGAAATTAGAGAGGTCCATTCAGTATGATTCCTGAAGAAGAGCTTATGCCTGAAACGTCGATTCTCCTGCTCCTTTGATGCTGCGCTTTTCCAGCAACACATTTTTCAGTTCTGATCTCCAGCATCTGCAGTCCTCACTTTCTCCTAGGTCCACTCAGTAGTCAAATAACAGCAGGGAAGCTGTTTGTGAGCCCATTGGCATGTGTGTTTAAGCTTCTGTATCTTCTGCCTGATAGAAGAGGTTGGAAGAGAGTATTACTGGGGTGGGAGGGTCTTTGATGATGTTGGCAGCAACGGCAATGAGAAGTGTGGGTGGAAGGTTGGCTTGAGTGGTGGTCTGGGCTGTGTACACAACTTTCTGTAGTTTCTGACGGTCCTAGGCAGAGCTATTGCCATACCAGCTCGTTATGTATCCAAATAGGCTGGATCTGTTAATCTGAGTCATGATATTACTTCCATTTCCCCAGTCTGTATTCACTTGTATGGAATTTGTATGGTTTGTGTAAATTGGCTGCTGTGTTCCCTACATCACAACAGTGACTATACTTCCTAAACAGTTCATTAGCTATAGAGGGCTTAGAACATCCGGAGGTCATGAAATATATTGTATAAATTCAGGAGTTTTTCTGCAAGACTAAATGTTTTGTTCTGTAATTGCTCAATCTACTTTTATAGGGAGTGGAGCTAAATCTACCACCCATCATTCACTTCTACATCCGTTAATTTTCTTTAATTACCTCTGATCCTTGCCACTGCTGCCCTAAAAGGAAATAAACTCACCAACTGAAAGTGTAATTAGAATAAAGATATATTGGTTTTTGAGGCTGAGGCTTCATTTCGATTATATTTCCATTTAGGAGTCTTGTGAGTAAGCAAAAAGAATCTGTAATCGCAACAAATCAGAAATATAAAGAAGATGCTGAAATAAACAATGAGGCAGAAGGATTAAAGCTAAGGCAGATTAAAGCTTCTGATGTAAATGTTTCAGGATAAACATCTCAAGTAGGGAATATCATTCTTTCCTTTCACTGATCTGTGTAGTTTTGTATGCAAATTCCCAAAATCAAAACCTGCTTCCTGTCTAATTTCCTGTACGATGAATGGGAGAGATCCGCGAATAGAACCAGGCAGTGACTCAAAGAAATGTCAGCAACATCTCTGACCTACACAAGGTTTTTGACAAGAGACACAGTCATTGCTAATGTGTGATACAGTCTAGAAGTTGTTGATTGAACACTTCCAGTTTAATTGTGCACAGGTCACACGCTGACCTGCAGGCAGGAAACATGGATGTTTTCACACAGTTGATTAATTACTTGGGATTTACAATTTAAAAACAAGCCTTTGTTTCAACACCTCCATGCTGCTATTTATGTTTCACATGAGTCTCCTCCACTGTTGCTTCCTCTCACCTTATGTATATATTGCTATTCCTTTCATGTTTTATCTATCTTTTCCCTTACTCTCCAAAGTCTTTGAGAAAGTTGCCACCCCTCAAACCACATCCATCTTTTCAAGAACTTCATATTTGAATCCCTCCAGTCAGGTTTCTTCCACCATTATGATACTTTGCAAAGTCATTAGCACATTCTTAATAATGGTGATGAAGGTAACCTATCTTCTTAAAGTAAAATCATTCACTGTCAACCAACTGAGTGAGATTGCTTTCATTTGGCTCCATTCTTATTCATCCAATTATAGCCATTTACAAAGGTTTCACTTGCTGCTCCCACAGGGTTACTTCTGGTGTCCTGCAATGGCTGTCCTTAGACCCATAGTATTTTCTAATCACCATGATGCCTCTCAAGGACATCAACCAATGGTGTTTAATTTTGGTTTTCACACGTACGTTGATCAGACTCAGCTTGATCTCACCTCCAGGACTCTCAACTCATAGAATCCCTACAAAGTGCAGAAAGGGCCCATTTGGCCTATTGAGTTCGCATTGACCTTCCGAAGACCATCCTAGCCAGATTGATGCCATTCCCACATTTACCACCTATCCTGCACATTACAGGGCAATTTAGCATAGATAATCCACTTAATCTGCACATCTTTGGCTGCAGAAGGAAACCCAAGCAGATGCAGGGAGAATGAGCAAACACTATGAAGACAGTCACCTAAGGCTGGAATTGAACCCAGGTCCCTGGCACTGCGAAGCAGCAATGCTAACCAGTGAGCTATCATGTCACCCCAACTCCTCCACTAAACTGAGAGACAATTTACCTGACATTGAGTACTGGATGAATAGAAGTTTCCTCCAATTAAATAGTGGGAAGACTAAAGCTATGTCTTTGGCCCCGATTCCCAATCTCTGGTCCCTAACTACAAACTCTAGCCTTCTCCCAGTCACAATCTGAGGCTAAACCAAATGATTCGCAATCTCGGTGTCGTACCTGACTCTGAGATGGGTTTCAGACCACATCGCTGCTCAATCAGTAAGACAATTTATTTTGTTCCCATATCATCATTCCACTGCTGCTGTTCAATCCATTACCCATGTCTTTGTTACCTCTCGATTTGACAAATCCTATGCAGCCCTGGCTGACCTCTCATATTCCACCTTTCTCTTAACTTGAGATGATCAGGCCTCTACTGACTATTTTCTAAGTCACAACAAATTTTATTCATGAATAAGCCATGTGCTCACTTACCAACACTGGCTCCCTGCCAAGCAACACCTAAATTTCAGAATTCCCATCCTTCTCTTTAAATTCCCCCCCGGCCTCATCCCTCCTTATCTCTGTAAGCTCCTCAAGCCCCACAGCTCTCTGAAACATCTGCACTCGTTCCATTCTGGCCGCTTGGTGTAGCAAACAAAATTAGGAATACCCATCAGTGCTGTGCCTTCAGCTGCCTGGGCCCTAACCACAAGAATTTCCTGAGCAAAGCTCTCTCCTCTCCACCTCATTTTCTTCTTTTGAGGTTCTCCTTTAAACCTACTTGATTGTTCAAGCAAAAAGAAAATAAATATATCCTCATATTATCTTATGTGCTTTAGTGTATAATTTTACTTCACACTGAACCCAAAGAATTCTTTGGGATATGGGGGTTCTGAGTTTAGATTAGATTCCTTACAGTGTGAAAGTCCACACCGACCCTCCGAAGAGTAACCCACCCAGACCCATTTCCCTCAGACTAATGCACCTAACACTATGACTGTGTGTGATGTATGTCTGGTTATGTGGAGTTTGCACATTCTCTCTGTGGCTGTGTGGGTTTCCTCACACAGTCCAAAGATGTGCAGGTTAGGTGAATTGGCCATGCTAAATTGCCCATTGTGTTCACGGATGTGTAGGTTAGGTGCATTAGTCAGGGGTAAATGTAGGGCAGGGGAGCCATATTAATCTAAGTTGTTAGCATTTAAACATCTGTGCTATTCATCTCATTTGTGCCATGTTCCACATTCTAACCACTCTCTAATTAAAGAAGCTTATCTTGAATTTCTTCCTGACTATCTTAGACTTATGACTTCCAGTTTTGGATTCTCACATAACTAGAAACATCTTTTCCATACTTTCATAAATTTTCAGTCAGCTATCAACTTTCTCATATCAGAAGACCAAACACAGCCTTTTCCGTCTTTATTTATCGTTATAAGCTCTCCACTCTGAAAGCCTTCCTCCAGTTTTGTTTTGCACCTTTTCCAGTGTCCCTATATAAAAGAGGGGCAAGATTCAAGTCATTATTAATGATACATTATTGAAATGTATCAATAATGTATTGATCAAAGACAAAGACAGAGACATGTAATGTAGACACAATCCTAATTAGTAACTATTCAAAATGCATTTGAGGTACAGACGCCGTGTGAACACTTTTTATAGACAATAACCCTATTTTAAAAGTTAAATATTCAACTGTATTGGCATAGTGGCTCAGAGGTGCCTCATAGTGCCAAGGACCCAGGTTCGATTCCAGCCTCAGGCGACTGGCTGTATGGAGTTTGCACATTATCCCTGTGGCTGTGTGGGTTTCCTCCCACAGTCCAAAGATGTGCAGGTTAGGTGAATTGGCCACGCTAAATTGCCCGTTGTGTTCAAGGATGTGTAGGTTAGGTGCATTAGTCAGGGGTAAATGTAGGGGAATGCATCTACATGGGATAATGTTTGGAGGGTCGGTGTGGACTTGTTGGGTGAAATGGCCTGTTTCCACACTGTAGGGATTTTATGATATTAAGTTCCATCCAAGTAGTATCATACATAATGACAAAGCCAATCTGATCTGCACAGCTACTGTGCCTCTAAGCTTCATGGAAATATTGTTGGAAATACATTTGCAGTGTCATACTGTGTGTATGACAGATGCCCTGTGAATTCCAGCTGATGTTGCTGTCACTAAAAGATAAATCCAGCCTTCAAGTATAAGGTCTTGATGTAGCCTAACGATGATCGCTGTTAACATAAAGATTGTGAATTCAAATCCCACTTTGGTAAAGAATGAAACTGAATTCAACAAAACTAATCATTAGAAAAGGAAAATGGAAGCTGCTAGATGGCTGTAAAACCCTCCTTAATTCATTAATGTCCTTCTGTGAAGGGAACCTTCTGTTTTCACCTAGTCGGGCCTACATGTCACTCCTTACGTAGTTCAACCCTAACAGGGAAATGAAGAGTAAATAATGGATACAGCTTTGTCAAAAATGCTTATAACGTCTATAAGATGCAACGGTTTAGGAGTTCCTTCTATGAACACCAATGGACTAACTAAACTTTGCTAAACATATATTGGTCATCTTCCTCTCTTGCCAACTATATATGGCAGTTTGAAGTATTTGTCCATCAGTAAAGCTCAGGATAGCAAAGAGAAATATGCTGCTGTCAGACAACACTGATTGAAAGGGTTTACTGGTGCGAAACGTGAGAACAGTTTGTATGAATTAAGTGTCTCCAGTTCTTCAGCAAATCAGCAAATGCAGTTGTACAGCACATTGGTAACTACAACATGTGCCAAATTGCATGATTATTCACAATACATGTTAAATGTTTTTGCTGGAGCTTCATTCTATTTACAGTTTGAAAGAACCACCAATTTGAGGTTTTTAATGAAGGTTAGGCTAACAGAACTAATGACAGATTGGTTAGACAAAAGAAAGTAGATGGTTAATGAATCATAAAGTTGTAGTTGGATGGAGATGACTAGTAGATTCATTTATGCATTCCTTATGCTATTCACGTTATTCAAAAATAGCTTAAGGTTGAGTATTCATTAACTGCTTTAATGTTCGAAGAAAGTACCAAAGGGCTACGAAGGGATAATGAGATAAAACTGACAAAAAAGTGAAAGATGATGACATAATGAGGGCTGACCAAAAGTTTAAACAAAGAGTTGATTGTTGAAGTTTGTTTTGTAAAGGAGAAGCAATGGAATAATCAGAAAATTTGCACCCAGGCAGCCTGGAACCATTACTTAGGCAGCACCAAACACACTTTTGAATTATTTATTATTTGGTTTGAATAAAGAATCCAGGACAACCCAAAACCAGTGATTTTTTTAAACTTTGAGAATGAATTGAGATTGCGCAGGGTCGTGTTTATTTTTTGTGTTATCTTCTGTCGGAGAAATTTGCCCAATAGGTTAGATGACAGTCTGTACAGGTAGATCAGATTTCTCTTCCCAGAACTGAGCATGAGACCAGTTTTATAATAATGCTGCATAATAACACTGATTAAGAAATGGGAAACTACAATGCATCTGGAAATGGAGTAATCTAGTTGTAAGGATGCTAATTAGAAAACAAAAATCGGATGAATGTCCTGTTCCTTCACACAATGCAACATCCTGACAGTATCAATGTTCCATTCCTCTTTATAGATAGGTGTTAATGGTTCCTCTGAAGTGGTGAGGTGCTTCCATTGTCCTGTTCCTGGAGCATGCCCTTGCTGGTGCCTCTCTGTCTGACCTGCTCTTTGTGTGGCTTTGGTATTGCTGGGTTGTGAAACTGCCCTTGGGGTTTTGAGATATTTGTTGTGCTCTGTCATTGTTAGTGGGAGCTTGAAGTGTATTGCTTTGTCTGCGTGGGTCTGATTCGGCTTGTGAGCTGCTTGGGAATTCTGGGTGTTTTGGTACAGTTTGGCCAATTTTGCTTTTGTGGGCCTATCGTGGGTTAGCAAATCTTTTCCCATATCTTCAGAGAGATTAAGCAGGGGAATTCTACAGAACCATAAATGAGTGGGCAGAATCCATTAAGAGGAGGTGGGGAGCAATGTTGTTGAGAATGAGCTCATGTAACTTTTTTTTAATCCTCTAGTCCTGCTTAATCTTTTTCACCAGTGTAGAAGTACAATGCTTTAAAAAAAATCAATTATCGGAAGTAAATTTTCAGATGAATCTGAAGTATCTAAATATTTGGAACAGATTATCCTCTTGCTTCATTTTTAAATATTCTTGCAACACTGACAAAGCTGCATCAGAGTCACTTCTAATTGCCTGATTGAAAATGAACAGGTGAACCACAATGTGAGGCATATACATCAGACAAGATAAGGGATCATAGAGTGCAGTGGCAGTGTTCCTAGCTCTGAGTTAGAAGATCTGGATTCAAATCACCCCTGCTATAGAGGTGTGTCATAAGGAGAGATATATTTAGTCTCGACAAGTTAAAGACGACAGCTTTTCTTTACAAATGATAGTAACAAACTCAGAGTACTGCAAACGCTGGAGACGTTTAGCAGGCCTCACTGCAACTAGGCAGACAGAAACAAAGTTAACACTGAGTCAAAATTAACTTTAAACATTAAACTCAGTTTGTCATTCCACAGATGCTGTTGGATTTGCTGAGCATCTCAGGCACTATATGTTCTTATCACACGAGCAATCTAGTTGAGTATTTATAATAATCCAGAACCTTCCAAAGTCCATTTCCAAAACCAAACTTCTTGAAGTCAAATTCACAGTTTATCAAAACTGGATTTGAACTCACAACCTTCAGATTTCTAACATTACAAGATGGCCCAGGGCTTATATTTTAATCTCCATTTTTAAAACGAAACCCTTCTTTCTGTGTACCTGTAAGAGGATCTGGAGTGTAGTGTTGGTTCTGATATAATGCGACAGTTCTGTTTTCGTGCAATTTCGTGCTACGAGAAACTCGCGCAATAGCAGTATCATTTTAATTGATGGGGCTGGAATCACATTATAGCCAATAGTCAAGTTTGCATTCTACAAACAATGATCTAAATTCTTAAATCACGTTAAAGTCGATTCGTGTTGAATTAACACACATTATAGCAGAACTGACTATATTATCTAACTCCTAACATATAGACACATGGAGATAAACAGACTCTTCTTCAACCTCTTCTCTTGTTCTTCTTCCTATTGCCACCTTCCTTATTTGCCGAAAACCTCCAACTTTTTCCCATTCTGAAGAAGAAATATTACAGAGCTGAGAAGATAACTCAGTTTCTCGCTCACACAGATGTGCCCAGACCTACAATATTTTGCAGTGTTTACTGTTTTTTGGTCCAGATTCTCAGCATCACCTTATCTTGTTTTTTGTACTGTCTACTTCCCCGGTTTAACAACTACACCAGTTAAGACTGCTGCTAATACCATATACTTGATATAACCACAAGTTGTAAAGAAAGGTTAGATAGGCTATGACATTTTTTCACTGACGTGTAGGAAGTTGAGAAGCCACCTTATAGATGTTGTAAAATAATGAGGGGTATATATAGAGTTAATGGTAGTTGTCTTTTCCCTTGTTTGGGGGATTTCAAGACTAGAGAGCACATTTTTAAGGTGAGAGGGGAGACACTTAAAAAAGACATGAGAGGCATTTTTTTTTCTACACACAGGTGGTCCACGTGTAGAATGAACTTCCAGATGGATGATGATACAATTAAAATGTTTAAAAAACAGTTGGATAAGTACATGAAAAGGAAAGGTTTGGAGAGATATGGGCCAGGAGCAAGCAGGTAGGACTAGTTTAGCTTGGGATTATGGTTGGCATGGACTGTAAGACTGAAGTGTCTGTTTGACTCTGTGGCTCTGTACTTGATATAACCACTACATATTATGTATTAGATATAACTATATATAGTAAACTCAAATCCAGTTAAATCATTGTACTCAAATATACTGAGTCTGGATGGTTTAAACACTGCTTCTCAATTCCTTGCACTACAGTCCCTTCTTTAATCCATGTTCCAGTCAAATGCTAAAAATGGAAAACAGCTTGTCAGTCACCCGCCAAATTCATTGGCTCAACTACAGGTACATTTCAATGTACTGTTGGTACAGTAGGAAAGTAGTTTCAAAAAGAGGAGGTCCAAACATTGCTGAATATCTCCAGAGCCTGCTCCAGAATGTTTCTGGAGGAGAACTTTGCAAGCAAATACACAGAATGCTGGAGAAACGCCACCAGAAACAAAAGTGAGGACCCCCAACAAAACATGGTAAAGCTAAAAGTTCATGTTAAAAAAACTAGCTCTATTGTGCATGTAGTTTTTGTTGGCCCACGTTAAGGCACCAATCATCACTCACTGTTAAAGCTTTAATACAAGGATACTGTAAATCAATAATCATCGCTCAAATGGTTTCCATTCACTTTACGATACTTTTGATTTCATAGTTCACACAATAGATTACTGGTGCTGTAATCTTATCAGTAAATTTAACTGACGTCAAAACATGCAAGTAAAGCAACAATTCACAATGGCAATCTGAATCCAAGACTAACTCTTGGTTTAGAGATTTATTTTAGTTTTGATTCCACTGTGGAATGAATAATAATGCTTTATTTCCAGTAAGCCTCCACCTACAGGTGGGAGGGCAGTCAGGAATGAGCAGGTATTTCTTCTCCTTCATTGACAGTGCATAAATGTCACAAGCGTAGTCATTTTTCCCCATTCCTAATTGTCCTTGAGAAATTAGTGCTCAATCACCTTCTCGAGCCTAGTGTGTATCGACTGCGTGGTTCACTGAGCCATTTGAAAAGGGGTTATGATCTACCATGCTTTTGTGGGTTTCCAGGCACCTATAGATCAAACCATTTCCTTTCCTAACAGGCATTAGTGAATTAGTTGAATTTCTATGACAATCTTGAGTTACAATTACTAATGCCAATTTTATAATGCTAGATTTATTTAATGAACTGAATTTCGCAAGTGCAATGGCAGAATTTGAATTTACAAGTTTTCGTCTGCATTACTAATCCAGCAGCACAATGAGCACTGGGAGAAAGTGAGGACTGCAGATGCTGGAGATCAGAGTCGAGAGTATGATTCTGGAAAAGCACAGCTGGTCAAGCAGCATCGGAGGAGCAGGATAATCAACGTTTCGAGCATAAGCTCCTCATCAGGAATGAGGCTTGTGGGGCCAAGGGGGCTAAGAGATAAATGGGAGGGGGTGGGGTTTGAGGGCGGAGTTTCTGTCCTTGTTGTGGTTGGAGGGGTGGGGTTTGAGGGTGGAGTTGTGGGAAGTGGAGGGCATCATCAACCATGTGGAAGGGGAAACTGTGGCATTTATAGAAGGAGCCAATCTTCTAGGTTCTGTGGTGGAACTGGTTCTCCTGGGAGAAGATGCAGCGGGGGCAAAGGAATTGGAAATAAGGGATAGCATTATTCCCAATTCCTCTGCCTCCACCGCATCTGCTCCCAGGAAGACCAATTCCATCACTGAACACAACCATATATCCTCCTTCCCTCCTGGAACCTTCCCCTGCCACCACAAGAATTGCAAAATCTGCGCCCACACCTCCCCCCTTTACTCTGTCCAAGCCCCCAAAGGAGCCTTCCACTTCCATCAGAGATTTACCTGTACTTCCTTACACATCATTTACTGTGTCCATTGCTCCCGATGTGGTCTCCTCTACATTAGGAAGACAGGACACCTACTTGCGGAACGCTTCAGAGAACATCTCTGGGACACACACACAAAAAAACCCCACTGCCCTGTGGCTGAATACTTTAACTCCCCCTCCCAGTCCCATAAAGACATGCAGGTCCTAAGCTGCCTCCATTGCTAATTCCTTACCACCCCACACCTGGAGGAAGAATCCCTCATCTTCCATCTTGAGACTCTCCAACTACATGGGATCAATGTGGATTTCACCAGTTTCCTCATTTCCCCTCCCCCCACATTATCCCAGATCCAACCTTCCAACTCAGCATCACCCTCATAACCTGTCCTACCTGCCCATCTTCCTTCCCACCTATCCGATCCAACCTTCTCTCCGACCTATCACCTTCACTCCCACCTCCATTGTACTCATAGGACTATCTTGGCATATATACTGGGAGCAGCAGGGTGAACAGAATCTTCCACAACATGCATGGGATTGTAACTCAGAGTAATAGGATACCTCCTAACCTTCAAATTAATAATGGCCATGATTTGTGAGATGGTGTATTATCGAGTCAGAGAATATTGGTCAGCCTTAGGTAGCTTGCTCAGAATGAGTAAAGGTTAAATTTATCAGGAATATGGTGAGGGTGGAGGATTTAACAGTTAAAAAAATATGCTTTTTAACCACACTTATGTAGAATTTTTATGATCTCGGGAGTTTCAAATATCTTAAAACCTTCTAATTTCTGTAGATGTGTGGTCATTGTTGAAATGCAGAGTAAGGAAGCCAATTCGCAGACAGAACATTCCCACCTCAAGGTAAATAACCTGATCATCTGTTTCTAGTGACATTGCTTGAGGGATAAATATTGGCCAGCACACCAGGACCTCCTTCAATCTTTGAATGCAATCTTCCGAGTTTTTCCAAGAGAGTATATGAGGCTTTGCTATAATGTCTCATCTAAAAGACAGGTTGTTAGTGTAGGCCTTGGCCTTATTACTAGACTATTAATCCAGTGACCCAAATAATGTTCTGGGGTCCTGGGTTTAAATCCCATCATGTCAGGTAGTGAAGTTTGAATTCAATAAAAATCTGGAATTAAGAATCTAATGATGACCATGAAACCATTGCTAATTGTCAGGAAAATCCAGTTGGATCACTAACGTTCTTCAAGGAAGGAAGCTGCTGGTCTGAGCTTCATGTGTCTCCATGCCCATGCATTGTGGTTGAACCTTAAATGTCCTCTGAGCAATAGGAATGGGCCTAGCTGTAAGTGTAGGCCTAGCCAGCAACACCCTAATCCTGTGAACAATCTTTTTTATAAAATGGTTATGGCAAAAGTGGTTTTGGTACTGGATTAGCCAATAATGGGGTTGCGATTTCAAAGCTCAAATTGAATTGAATAAGTCACTTGTTCATCACTTATGCCTATGAGTGTCTAGTTTGGCAATGTCACTGACAATCAGCACTCAATGTAAAATAAGCCTGAGATAAACTTGACCTACTCTTGGGAAAAAAGGCAGGGCAGGTGACTGAGGTGTCAGTGGGGGAGCACTTTGGACCCAGCAACCATAATTCTATTCGTTTTAAAATAGTGATGGAAAAGGATAGACCAGATCTAAAAGTTGAAGTCCCAAATTGGAGAAAGGCCAACTTTGACGGTATTAGGCAAGAACTTTCGAAAGCTGATTGGAGGCAGATGTTCGGAGGTAAAGGGATGGCTGGAAAATGGGAAGCCTTCAGAAATGAGATAACAAGAATCCAGAGAAAGTATATTCCTGTCAGGGTGAAAGGGAAGGCTGGTAGGTATAGGGAATGCTGGATGACTAAAGAAATTGAGGGTTTGGTTAAGAAAAAGAAGGTATAGACAGGAGAGATCGAGTGAATCCTTAGAAGAGTATAAAGAAAGTAGGAGTATACTTAAGAGGGAAATCAGAATGGCAAAATGGGGACATGAGATAGCTTTGGCAAATAGAATTAAGGAGAATCCAAAGGATTTTTGCAAATATATTGAGGACAAAAGTGTAACTAGGGAGAGAAGATCAGCAAGGCGGCCTTTGTGTGTAGCCACAGAAAATGGGGGAAATACTAAATGAATACTTTGCATCAGTATTTACTGTTGAAAAGGATATGGAAGATATAGACTGTAGGGAAATAGATGGTGACATCTTGCAAAATGTCCAGATTATAGAGGAGGAAGTGCTGGATGTCTTGAGATGGTTAAAAGTGGATAAATCCCCAGGACCTGATCGGGTGTACCTGAGAGTTCTGTGGGAAGCTAGAGAAGTGATTACTGGGCCTCTTGCTGAGATATTTGTATCATCAATAGCCACAGGTGAGGTGCCGGAAGACTGGAGGTTGGCAAATGTGGTGCCACTGTTTAAGAAGAGCGGTAAAGACAAGCCAGGGAACTATAGACCGATGAGACTGACGTTGGTGGTGGGCAAGTTGTTGGAGGGAATCCTGAGGGTCAGGATGTACATGTATTTGGAAAGGCAAGGACTGATTAGGGATAGTCAACATGGCTTTGTGCATGGGAAATCATGTCTCACAAACTTGATTTTGATGAAGTAACAAAGAGGATTGATGAGGGCAGAGCAGTAGATATGATCTATATGGACTTCAGTAAGGCATTCAACAAGGTTCTCCATGGGAGACTGATTAGCAAGGTTAGATTTCATGGAATAAAGGGAGAACTAGCCATTTGGATACAGAACTGGCTCAAAGGTAGAAGACAGAGGGTGGTGGTGGAGGGTTGTTTTTCAGACTGGAGGCCTGTGACCAGTGGAGTGCCACAAGGATCAGTGCTGGGCCCTCTACTTTTTGTCATAAATGATTTGGATGTGAGCATAAGAGGTACAGTTAGTAAGTTTGCAGATGACACCAAAATTGGAGATGTAATTGACCTCAGAGTACAACAGGATCTTGACCAGATGGGCCAATGGGCTGAGAAGTGGCAGATGGAGTTTAATTCAGATAAATGCAAGGTGCTGCATTTTGGGAAAGCAAATCTTAGCAGGACTTATACACTTAATGGTAATGTCCTAGGGAGTGTTGCTGAACAAAGAGACCTTGGAGTGCAGTTTCATAGCCCCTTGAAAGTGGAATCGCAGGTAGATAGGATAGTGAAGAAGGCGTTTGGTATGCTTTCCTTTATTGGTCAGAGTATTGAGTACAGGAGTTGGGAGGTCATGCTGCGGCTGTACAGGACATTGGTTAGGCCAATGTTGGAATATTACCGTTGCAAAGATGTTGTGAAACTTGAAAGGGTTCAGAAAGGAATTACAAGGATGTTGCCAGTGTTTGAGGATCTGAGCTAAAGGGAGAGGCTGAACAGGCTGGGGCTGTTTTCCCTGGAGTGTCGGAGGCTGAGGGGAGACCTTATAGAGGTTTACAAAATTATGAGGGGCATAGATAGGATAAATAAACAAAATCTTTTCCCTGAGGTCGGGGAGTCCAGAACTAGAGGGCATAGGTTTAGGGTGAAAGGGGAAAGATATAAAAGAGACCTAAGTGGCAACTTTTTCACGCAGAGGATGGTATGTGTATGGAATGAGCTGCCAGAAGATGTGGTGGAGGCTGGTACAATTGCAAAATTTAAGAGGCATTTGGATGGGTATATGAATAGGAAGGATTTGGAGGGATATGGGCCGGGTGCTGGCAGGTGGGACTAGATTGGGTTGGGATATCTGGTCAGCGTGGATGGGTTAGACCAAAGGGTCTGTTTCCATGCTGTACATCTCTATGACTCTATGACTCTATATGCAATTACAGTAAAAGTACAATTTAAATAATGAAGAAAGAAATGACTGTTTCATTTTGTCATTTGTAATGATGTGTTTGTGATTTTTTTCCCCCTCAACCCTTCAGGTCTTTTCACCACAAATTTCCAGGGTTGCAAAGTGAATGGTACATCTGAGTGGATACTTGTTGAATGTTGGGGCCAGCAATTGATTTCCTATGAGAATTAAAGGTAAAGAAAGGGAGTCAATATGAAGGAGTAAATGCGGTGCAGGAAAGTCAAATCAATTGCCAAGAAAGAAATATAGGAGGAAATAATAATTTGATTAAGATAGCAGGAAAAGAAACAGGAAGAAAAATGTAAGGAAACTTTAACTTTAAAAGCATCATCCAGGATTAAGTTACTATCTATAGGAATGAGATTATAGCTGTTTCAATTATTCCAAGTCAGTACTTAATGCTATTGCAAAAAACAGATAGCTCATCGTTAAAAAAGTCTTTAAAACATTGGATTAACTTTTTGCACTAAGTTTAGTTTGTTTTCACGGCAAGCATGTGGTGCTTTCTCACAATTCACAAAGAAGTGAGGGTGAATGTGTGATTGCAAACATAATGGTGCAAATCATCCAGCAGTTTGCAGCATTTCGCAAATCACTGAGTAACTCTTCCTCATCACAATTCGGAGATGCTGGTGTTGGACTGGGGTGTACAAAGTTAAAAATCACACAACACCAGGTTATAGTCCAACAGGTTTATTTGGAAGCACTAGCTTTCGGAACACCGCCCCTTCATCAGGTTCATCACAACTGCCTGATGAAGGAGCGACGCTCCGAAAGCTGGTGCTTCCAATTAAACCTGTTGGACTATAACCTGGTGTTGTGTGATTTTTAACTTCATCAGGTTCATCACAACTGCCTGATGAAGGAGCGACACTCCGAAAGCTGGTGATTCCAATTAAACCTGTTGGACTATAACCTGGTGTTGTGTGATTTTTAACTTCCTCATCACAGATTCTGATTTCTTTTTTAAAAGATACATGTGTGGATTTAACTCCTCACTATTTTCCCAGCAAAAGTGGCCGTCTTCTCCTTGACTTTTTCTGCCTGCATGCAGCTCTGTACCACTTTGCTGTGAGTTCCACCATAGGTTAGCTGGTCTCAAACCAACACCAGCCAGAACGGTGAGCAAATCCTATGTTGTTGCCACCAATGTGACTCATGTCAGGCATCCAGCCGACCTCAACCCCTGTCTCCATTCGCAGTCTGAGATTCCAGAATATTCAGTCATTGCACTGCATTCCCATTCTATTGTTCCATCAAGCAAAAATGTACATTTTTGGGTAGACGATGACCTAGTGGTAATATCACTATACTATTAATGCAGAGACCCATTAAGGGGACATGGGTTCATATTCCACCAAGGCAGATGGCAGAATTTGAATTCAATAATAAGCTGAAAATAAGTTTAATAATGACCATGCACCCATTGATGATTGTCAGGAAAAAACCCCATCTAGTTCACTAATGACCTTTAGGGAAGGAAACTGCCATCCTTATCTGGTATGCCCTACATGTGACTCCAGAACTACAGTAATGTGAGTGATTCTTAACTACCCTCTGGGCAATTAGGCTTGGGAAATAAGTAATGGTCCAACCAGTGAAGTACACGTCTCATGAACAAATTTTAAAAAAACCATGGTTATTGGAGACATTGTTCTAAAGTGGATTTGCCTGTCACAAATCTCAGTATTACAGCAACCCATTGACACATGGAGAGAGGAGAGATGCCTCAAACATTATGCAGAGTCTCTTAACAAATGGGATGTTTCCAATCACAGACAAAAATAGAATGAAAGACCAGCCAGCCCTTGTAGCATAGTGAGAATATCCCTACCTCTGAGCCAGGGGACCTGAGGTCAAGTCCCACACATTCCAGAGGTGGCTAACCAGAAACTATAGGGTGGATAGCCAGAGAGTTTTTCCCAGAGAGTGGAAATGTCTATCATGAGGGGCCACAATTTTAAAGTGATTGGAGGAAGCTTTACAGGAGATGTCAGAGGGAAGTTCTTTATTCAGAGTGGTGGGTGTGTGGAATGCACTGCATAGTAGAGTCAGATACATTAGGGACATTTAAATGGCTCTTGGATAGGCATATGGAAGCTAGTACAATGAAGGATAGGTATGTTAGTCTGATCTTAGAGTAGCATAAAAGGCCAGCACAGCATTGAGGGCTGAAGTGCCTTTACATTTTATGTTCTATCCCTAAGCAGGTTGATTTGGAAAATATCACAAATGAGAGGTTGATGAGTTTAAGTAATAATATTTACCATGATGTGATCTTTTCTATCACCAATCCCCATGCTCTGCACTATATATCTTTTCTCATCTTTTTCCCTGATCAATTCTCCCCATCCCAATTCCAAAGTCGCCTCACAACTTAATTCCGACCATACCACTGACCTTTGTTTAGTGCCAACTATCTCCCTTTCCCTTTAGCCCCAGTAAGTATTTCACCAAGTTGAAAAGTGAGTCGCCACTGCATTAGGTGCCAATTTTAAAGAGTCTCTTGTTTGTCTAACTCATGGGAATGAATCTCAGCAATGAACCAATGATATCTTCCAGATAAGATGGTATTTCATACAGGAGTAAACAGTTAAAAATAAAAGTTGGGCATCTCTCCTGTAAAAATCCCTGCCTCTTAATCGAGTTTGAGCACAACTGGGCTGGTAATTTAAGAAAAAAGTGTCTAAGCACATCTGAAAGTGTACTTACAGCACTGTGTAAATCAGTAAGGTGCCAATGCTGTGCAAATCACTGACTGTGAAATTAATCAGTAAACACACGACTGACGAGACATGGCTAAATTTTAACCCTTCCATTTATCCTCTCAAGATAAAGTAGTAACTCAATTTGAATCTATGTTTCCAACTGTGTAACAATGGGGGTTCCCCCCACTTAATCTACTAGGCAGAACTATCCACGTTTGGAAGCTATTTGGATAGCTGGACGAGCTTGTTCAACATTTCTCTGCTGTATTCTGTGATCCAACACCACCCAATGTCATGAAACTTGTTCCAATAAACCTCACAACTCTGGGTGGAAGTTATAGCTGAATGTCAAGTGAACCTTCTATTGTTCAGATTACTCTTCCCTAACTCTCCTGATTCTGTGGCTTCTTTTTAGAAGCATGCCGGGCTCACATACATCCCAAAGGTCACTACCGAAGGTATTTTGTTCAAGAGAGAGAGAAGATGACACAAACTCACCTCTCTGTTTATACTGAACTCCGGTCTCCAGAATGGTCCTGGGCTTCCTCATGCAGCTCCTTTCCTGGTCCTGGCAATTCGGGTTCACAGCCGAAGGTAATGTAGGGTCAGCTCCCTTCCGACGGATCCTATCGCAGCCGGCACTACAAACTGAGGAGGAAACTCGCTCAACTCCTACTGCCCTTTTCTCAAAATTAAATCACAGAGGAATTGTTTTGAGCAGGGTGCATCTTTCGTTGGTGTTGTTGTTTCGAGAATTTGGGACTTAAAATTAGCCTTGGACTGCTTTCTGTTAATTGTAATCGGTTCCAGCCCCAGTGGAAGTTCAGGCTGACAAGGTTACCTGTGTGAAGTAAGGACAGAGAAAAGTGAACTTCTCTGTAATTTTCGCCCACGCCGGCTCCTCAGTGCAGTTCCTGATTTCTTGCCCCTGTCACAGGTTGCCCTTGGTGTTTCCCAGCTGCTGGCTCTGTCACAAGCCCCATCTTCCCTCCCCGGAGCTCAGCAACCAGCACTCACCCCGATAGGCAAACCTCACACTGTATCTTAACCAGTACCAAGCGTCCGCTGGGTCCTACAGCTCCCCATTGTCTTGTAAAACTGATCCATTAACCCTCAAGGAACCTGTCGCTTGCGTCTTTTTCTCTCGCTATCAATCACCCTGGGTTTTCTTCTGGTGCAGTGATGTGTACCTACCTCTAAACTTGGAAGCATGGATTCGTGTCCCACCAGCTCAGGACGTGTATCAGCAGGTTTATGAGAAAATATCGAAAACGTCCTTACACGTAACATTTAGTTTGACTCATCAAAAATAAAATCACTTTCAAATTGCACGTTTACCAGCCTCTAGCAAGCATCTTTAGACAATTCTCTCAAGTATTTGCATTGCAATTTTTTTAAAATTAAAAAAAAAGTTGCCGTGCAAAACTCGAATATTGGCAATACTTCGCATCAAGATTTCTCTGATTACTTATTAATTCAATTTCATTTTGTTCAGATAAACATTTATCAAAAGTTGAATAAGTTCATTTATTATAGGAACCGGTTGGTCACTTAACTCACTTGCACTAATTCACTGCCATGTTTATCCAAGACAAGAATGCACTTCAAAAGTCACCCGTTGATTGCCATAGAAGAATTATTCATACCATTAAAATCAATTGTTTTTTATTATTAATGCAGACATGCAGATATTCTCATGTTTTAGTTTTACTTTTGCAGATTTACTCTGTACAAGAAATTGAAAGGAAGTCAGTGGCAGAAAATAAAGCCTCAAAATAAATACAGGAAATGGAACAGGAAATCAGTTAATTTGAATATTTCTAAAACTCATGAGAATCCAAGAATGTAAAAGATTAGGGGAATTCAATGAGGTCTTCTAAAAGAAATAATTCAAGTTTAATAACAACGCATGAACATTTACAAAGTCTATAGTTACCACTTGCAATGGGGTCTCAGTTAATCCCAACATATATTTTGTTTTAATTGAAGTAACATTACAACACCCAATGCTTATAATTGTAGCACCATTCACTTATCTGCCACGGTGACGGTGATATATTAAAGATATTTGGAGATTATGCACATAGGAACATTTGTAACCAAATTTTTTTTAATTAACGTGCACTTTTTCAGATTACCAATATTGTAACTCTATCTGTACACAGCTCCTATAATACCTTACATAGATGAGCACTAAAAAAAAACCCCTGAACACACAAATGGAATATGTCCACACTTTGTGCCTTTTTCAAAAAAAAACTCAGGGGATGGCCATTCCTGATTATTTGCCATGACAATACATTGACCAGTCAGAGTTGGCTTGGTTGCTTTGAATTTAAAAGAAAGTTACTAAGTGAACTGTTTCTTCTGAATTTACCATGGTAACATCTCCACCAATCAGAGTCTACTTTCCAACCAATTAGCACCATCTTCTAATGCAGCATAAATTGTTGTTCCCTCTGAAATTTGGTGTTCTTACGATTCTGTCCTGATGAATACAAACTTTGACAGCATGCATCTTTTTCAGCTTTACTTAAAATCCTCTTTGCTATACAATAAAGACTGACATAGAATTCACAGGAAAGAAATAGGTCATTCAGTCCAACGGATCTTAAGCTCCAAACAAATCTCCTCATGCATTACTTATCATGTTTCAACCAGACCTTGGATGATGTTCCCCAAATTATAACAGGTTTAGACAGAATACCCTAAATTGTCCACTCCTGGATGAAGATGAATGAAATAGCTCCCTTTTATTCACCTGCCTCCCTTAGTTGGTCACAACAAGGTTAATTTACAAAGGGTCTTCTCCCTTGTGAATACATTTCTCCCAGACCAAATGGAGTTATGTTTTAAAAGGAACAAATTTTAGCAAGTTTACATGAGAAATAAAAGAGTAAGCTCACTAGTTATTAGAACTAGTGTGCATCGTTACAGAATAAGTACTTATGTAAAACTAAAATTTCTTCTCTCAGAGGCTACTTTTCCAAAATTCTCTATCCCAGAGAGTTACAGAGGCTAGATCACTGAAAGTATTTAAAGAGAAGGTGGATAGTTTTAAAATATTGAGGAGTTGAGGACTATGAAGAGCCATGATTTTATAGAATGGTGGGTTGGGTTTGAAGGCTGAAGGTCTCACTTCTGCTTCTATTTCTTATGTTCTTAGACATGAAAAGAAGTAAAGATAGAAAACATATACAAATAAATTAGAAATGAGAAGTCAATCTAATAAAAGATAAAAGTTGTACACGTCAATCTCTGGGTTGTTCAGAAAGAGTAATTAATTCATCATTGATAGTTAAGCAGTTGATTTTGAGATTCTTGGATTTGCATATTAGTTCAAATTCTTTTGTCTTGTTTCCTTCTGACTGACTTGCTGCCTAGCTAGTTCTCAGCTCTCAGAACAAAAGAATCCTCCACATGCAAAGTAGGAGCGACTAATTGATTGTTCTTCAACTGTGACAATGTAATACATCAGCACTTGAATCCAGGCTAATACAAGTACCTCTGCCACAGAAACACACAATCTCCTCAGTTCAGTATCACACCTTCTTCCACCAGCATCTCACAGTCATTTTGTTTCCAACCTAAGCAGAATGTAGCTGTAACTCAGGTAATACTAAAAGGATTTATGTTCCACATTAGGAATTTTGGACCAATACCTAACATTAATTCAGGACCTTCGAAAAATACAAATTGAACAATTTTAAGTCTTTTCCTGCAGAAAATTAGTGACTTTAGTGCTGCATACAGACTAAGCTTGTGTGCAATTCATTTGAATTCCTGACACTGCATTCCTGGAACAATGGGAGATCTTGAAAGAAGTTCTTTAATTTGGAAAAAATTTTTCTCAAGGATTCACCCATCAAAAAAACTTGTGAATTTATCAGTGGAATTTGGTAAAAGCCCTTTTTTAAAGGTATCACATAGCATCTATGTAATTTGTACTGTATTTCTTAGAAATCTTTGCTGTCCCAGGTGGAATAAGCACAGTTCTGGTTTATGTTTCTTCTTCTTGAGTTCTTTGCCCAAAGGCAGGTCTGACTAGGATGGAGGCAATCCCAAAGCTATGTGAGACAGAATGGGAACCGAACCATGTGTTGTTGACCTCAATGTGATCCACAATGTCCATCTTGCCTGCATATAAGGTGTTTCGTTCCAAAGAGGTTACAGTTACAGAGTTTTAAGCTCCACCCAATGTATTGAAGTCTTAAGGACCTGGAATGGGAGAACAGCTCTGGATCCTGAAGGAGATGGACTTTTTAAAATTAATTTATGGGATGTGGGCATCGTTGGCTGACCAGCATTTATTGTCTGTACCTAGTTACCCATGGGAAGGTGACGGTGAGCTTCCTTCTCGAACTGCTGCAGTCCGCCTGCTGTAAGTTTCCTCACAACTCCATTAGAGAGGGAATTCCAGTATTTTAATTCAGCAGTAGTGACAGAATGGCGATATATTTCAAAGTCAAAATGGTGAGTAGCTTGGACGGGAGTTTGAAGGTGGTGCTGAAGGTGGTGTTTAAATCTCTATATATCTGCTGCCCTTTTCCTTCTAGATGGAAGTGATTGTTGAGATTCTGCAGTGTATCTTGTAGATAATACATACTGAGCATCAGTGTGTGGAAGGAGTGGATGTTTGTGGATGTGGTAGCAATTAAGCGGGCTGCTTTGTCCTGGAAAATGTCAAGCTTCTTGACTGTTTTTGGAACTGCATCCATTCAGGTAAATGGGGAGTATTCCATCACACTCCTAATTCATGCCTTGTAGATGGTGGACAGTCTTTGGGGAACCATGGAGTGAATTACTCATCATAGTATTCCTAGCCTCTGACCTGCTATTGTAGCTCCTGTGTTTATGTGTGAGTACAGTTGAGTTTCTAGTTAGATATTGATAGTGGAGGAGTCAGTCATAGTAATACCATTGAATGTCAAGGAGCGGTGATTAGATTATCTCATATTGGTGGATGGTCATAGCATGGCATTTGTATGATATGAATGTTACTTGTCATTTGTCAATTTAGCTTGGATATTGTACACACCTTGCTGCGTTTGAACATAGACTGCTTCAGTATCTGAGGAGTCATAAATGATGATGAACATTGTGCAATCATCAGCAAACATCCCAACTTCTGATAGAGGAAAGGTTATTGATAAAACTGCTGAAAATGATTGGGCCTCGGACTTCCCTAAAGAACTCCTGCAGAGATGTCCTGGAGCTGAGATAACTAGAACATAGAACAGAGAATAATACAGTGCAGAACAGGCCCTTTGGCCCTCAATTTTGCACTGACCAGTGAAATAATCTAAGCCCATTCCCCTACACTATCCCATCATCATCCATGTGCTTATCCAAGAATTGTTTAAATCTCCCTAATGTGACTGAGTTAACTATATTGGCAGGCAGGGCATTTCACGCCCTTACCACTCTCGCAGTAAAGAACCTGCCTCTGACATTTGTCTTAAAACTATCCCCCTTAATTTGTAGTTATGACCCCTTGTACAAGCTGACGTCATCATTCTAGGAAAAAGACTTTCACTGTCTACCTTATCTATTCCTCTGATCATCTTGTATGTCTCTGTCAAATCTTGTCTTATCCTTCTTCTCTCCAATGAGAACAGACCCAAGTCTCTCAGCCTTTCCTCATAAGACCTTCCCTCCAGACCAGGCAACATCCTGGAAATCTCTATGCACCTTTTCCAATGCTTCCACATCCTTCCTGTAATGGGGCGACCAGAACTGTACACAATATTCCAAGTGTGGCGGTACTAGCATTTTGTATAGTTGCGGAATGACATTACGGCTCTGGAACTCAATCCTTCTACCTATAAAACCTAACACTTCATATGCCTTCTTAACAGCACTATCAACCTGGGTGGCTATTTTCAGGGATCTGTGTATATGGACCGTGAGATTCCTCTGCACGTCCACATTACCAACAATCTTTCCATTGACCCAGTATTCTGCCTTCCTGTTATTCTTACCAAAGTGAATCACCTCAAATTTATCTGCATTTGCCATCTCTCAGCCCAATTCTGCAGTTTATCCAAGTCCCCCTGAAACTTGCAACATGCTTCCACACTGTCCACTACTCCACCAACTTTAGTGTCATCTGCAAACTTACTGACCCATCTACCTATGCCTGCGTCCAAGTCATTTATAAAAATGACAAACAGCAGTGATCCTTGTGGCACAGACTCCAGGCTGAATATTTTCCATCAACCTCCATTCACTGCCTTCTTACATCCATTGACCCAGTATTCTGCCTTCCTGTTATTCTTACCAAAGTGAATCACCTCAAATTTATCTGCATTTGCCATCTCTCAGCCCAATTCTGCAGTTTATCCAAGTCCCCCTGAAACTTGCAACATGCTTCCACACTGTCTACTACTCCACCAACTTTAGTGTCATCTGCAAACTTACTGACCCATCCACCTATGCCTGCGTCCAAGTCATTTATAAAAATGACAAACAGCAGTGATTCTTGTGGCACGGACTCCAGGCTGAATATTTTCCATCAACCTCCATTCACTGCCTTCTTACAGAAAGCCAGTTCCTAATCCAAATTGCTAAATCACCCTCAATCCCAAGCCTCTGCATTTTCTCCAACAGCCTACCATGTGGAACCTTATCAAAAGCTTTACTGAATTCCATGTACACCACGTCAACTGTCCTACCTTCATCCACATGCTTAGTCATTTTCTCAAAAACCTCAGTGAGGTTTGTGAGACATGACCTGCCCCTGACTATCTGCAATCAAATTGTTGATTGCTAGATGATTATAAATCTTAACTCTTATAATCCTTTTGAAAACTTTTCCTACAACAGATATAAGGTTCACTGGTCTATAATTACCTGGGTCATGTCTACTGGCCTTCTTGAACAAGGGCACAACATTTGCAATCCTCTAGTCCTCTGGTACTAAACCTGTAAACTATGATGACTCAAAGATCAAGGACAAAGACTCCGCCATCTCCACCCTAACTTCCCAGAGAATCCTTGGATAAATCCAATCCGGCCCAGGGGACTTGTCTACTTTCACTCCTTCTAGGATTTATAACACCTCTTTCTTACTAACCTTGATCCTTTCTAGTCTAATATCCCATACCTCATGGTAAAAATAATGACTGCAGATGCTGGAAACCAGATTCTGGATTAGTGGTGCTGGAACAGCAGTTCAGGTAGCATCCGAGGAGCAGTAAAATCGACGTTTCAGGCAAAAGCCCTTCATCAGGAATACCATACCTCATTCCTCTTCTCTCCAATATTCTCCTTTTCCTGAGTGAAAGCAGACAAGAAAAATTCATTTAGCACTACTCTGATCTCTACAGGGTCCACACAACTTCCCACTTCTGTCTTTGACTAGCCCTATCCCTAGTCATCCTTTTATTCCTCACATACCTATAGAAAGCTTTAGGGTTCTCCTTTATTCTACCTGCTAAAGACTGCTCATGTCCTCTCCTTGCTCTTCTTAACTCTGTCTTTAAGTCCTTCCTAGCTAATCTGTAACTCTCCATCGCCTCATCTGAACCATCTTATCTCAACTTCACATAAGCCTCCTTCTTCTGCTTAACAAGAGATGCAATTTCTTTAGTAAACCATGGTTCCCTTACCTTATCACTTCCTCCCTGTCTGACAGGGACATACCAATCAAGGACACACAATATCTGTTCCTTAAACCAGCTCCCCATCCCCTACATTTTGCTACCCCATTTTTTGCATCCTAAGTCTTGCCTAATCACATTATAATTGTCCTTTCCCCATCTATAACACCTGCCCTGTGGCATGTACCTATCCCTTTCCATCGCTAAACTAAACATAACCAAATTATGGTCACTCTCTCCAAAGTACACACCTACCACTAAATCAAACACCTGGCCCGGTTCATTATCAAGCACCAGATCCAGTGTGGCCTCCCCTCTTGTCAGCCCTTCGATATATTGTGTGAGGAAACCCTCCTGCACTCATTGGACAAAAACTGATCCATCCGACATACTAGTGTTATAGCATTTCCAGTCAATGTTGGGGAAGTTAAAGGCCCCATAATGACCATCCTGTTCCTTTCATTCCTACCCAGAATCGTTTTGCCAATCCTCTCCTCCACGTCCCTAGAATTCTGCAGAGGCCCTATAAAAAACTCCCAGCAGCATGACCTCTCCTTTCCTGTTTCTAACCTCAGCCCATACCACCTCAGTAGAGGAGTCCTCATCAAAAGTTCTTTCAGCCACTGTTATACTGTCCTTGACTAACAAGGCTACACCTCCTCCTCTTTTACCATTCCCTGGTCTTAATGAAAGATCTAAATCCTGGAACCTGCAACATCCATTCCTGACCCTGCTGTATCCATGTCTCCGAAATGGCCACAACATCGAAGTCCCTATCTATGCTGCAAGCTCATCTATCTTATTTTGGATACTTCTGGCATTGTGACCTCCAACAACCACAAGCATCTTCCAATGTGCCATGTATGACTCCAACCACCCGAGAGTTTGTCCCCTGATACCTATTGATTTCAGTTTCAGGGCTGCTTGATGCCTTATTCGGTCAAATGCAGCTTTAATGTCAAGAGTTTTCACTCTCACCTCACCTCTGGAATTCAGCGCTCTTGTCCATGTTGGAACCAAGGCTGTAATGAGATCAGGAGCTGAGTGGCCCTGGCAGAGCCAACATTGGGCATCACTGAGCGGGTTATTGCTGAGCAAGGGCTGCTTGATAGCACTGTTGATGACACCTTCCTTCACTTTACTGATGATTAAGAGTAGACTGATGGGGCAGTAATTGGCCAGTTTGGATTTTTCCTGCTTTTTATGTTGAGGACATACCTGAACAATTTTCCACTTTGTTGGTAGGTGCCAGTGTTATAACTGTACTGGAAGAACTGCCTAAGGGAGTGGCAAGTTCTAGAGCACAAGTCTTCAGTACTATTGCCAGAATGTTGTCAGGGCCAACAGCCTTTACATTATCCAGTGTCTCAAACCGTTTCTTGATGTCACATGGGGTGAATCAAATTGGCTGAAGACTGTAATGCTGGGGACCACTGGAGAAGGCCAAGCTGGATCATCCTCTCAACATTTCTGGCTGAAGATTACTATGAATAATTCTGCCTTTTTTTTTGCACTGATGTGCTGGGCTCTTCCATGATTGAATATGGGATATTTGCGGAGCCTCCTCCTCCAGTGAGTTGTTTAATTGTTCACGACTGTTCACAATTGGATGTGGCAGGACTGCAGAGCTTAGGTCTGATCTGCTGGCTGTTGGATCGTTTAGCTCTGTCTATCGCTCTCTACAAGTAGTCCTGTTTGGTAGCTTCATCAGGTCGATACCTCATTTTTACACATGCCTAGTGTTGCTCCTGCACTATCCATTGAACCTACCATCTTCTAATAGTCTTTGTAATAACGTAACAACTGTATAACTTGGACCTGACATCTACCATGCTTGAAACCTTTTCCATTAGTCTATCTTTCCCTTAACATGTTGGACAAGGCAAGACCTGTAGATCCCACCCCAAAAGAAGGATGGTGGCAAGAAATTTACCTAATTATGATAATGAATTCAGCGAGCACAAACAAAATGATGAGTGGTGGAGTGGAGTTAATGTGCAACATTGTGTATTGCTTTGTCTTACAACACATGCCAACTAGTCCACCAAATCATCTGACTTGCAATGGCAACACAATCTTTTACATGCATGTTGTAAATGGAGCTATGAATAGTGATGATAGAGGATTCAATTTCTTTCCATCACATTGCTAACCAGGAATGTTTTTCATTGTTATCACCAGCCATGGATTTACAAATTTGTCTGAACTATGAATTGGTCATCAAAGTCCTGGAGTGGAAATTGATTCCAGAGCTCCTGGTTCAGAGGTAGGCGCACTACCCATTGATTTCTTGGTTTGGTGCAAATCGACATGCATTGTTTGATCAAATCAAACTGCCACGTCAGTGACTTAGTCCTTTCCTGTATTTTGGTCATTACTTTATCTTCTTTCAATCACACCTCTCTGAAAAATGAAACAATATCATGACAAGAATAAACTGGTCAAAGTCCAAAACACTCCTTATGTATACTCATATTGTTGGAGAAGGGAAGGGGTGGGGGGGCGGGGGGGAAGGGGGGATGATTAACTAGGGTTAACTAAAGCAGAGTAGGCTACTGGGCTACCAGGAAAGCATGGCATAGATTAAATGGTTCTGGATTGTTCAGGAAAAAAACCAACACAGATACCTTCAGGCCAAATAGCTCCATTCTATGCTATAAACTTTAATGTCTTTCCACTCAATTAAACTGTTACCCTTCACACATCCTGAAAGCATTCATGAATTAACCAAAAAAGTGAACACGTCTTTCAAAACAATAAATTTGATGTTCAGAAGTTGTCTTAAACCTTTCAGCTGCAATTCTACCAAACCGTATTAGGTTGCAGTGAAAATCAAAGGTTTTGTTCCATGTGGAATTCAATTCTGGTTTTAAAAAAAGGCTGCAGAGATATTCAGCTGCATTTTAAACCCAAAATAGGCAGGTTTGGAGTGGACTGATGTGGGTTGGTGGTGGTGGGCCGTGTTCGCTAAAGCCAGGAAGAAACTGTATTCCCATCTAAACATGCCTGTTTTGACATTAACTAAAGACAGAACATGGGAGGTGACTGGATGACCAACCTGTTCCAAAGAGGTAGCATGAAACTCTAAATATATGGCCCGAGCCACCACTCTTCATATGCTAGTGGGTTTTTATATCTGCCTTGGCCTCTCTATAACACTTTGCATTTGCAAGCTAGTTTTGCCTGGCGTCTGACTACACTTTTAACATGTTTCTGAATACTGCACATATTACTTTGAATATACAACACAGAAGCAGGATGAAGGAACTGAGGGCATTGTTATTAAATGCAGATGTTGCAAAGATAGGAAGAGAGACAGGTAGTGTTGAGGAAGTGGAAGGCTGCAGAAGGACTAGGAGAGTGGGCAAAGAAGTGACAAATGGAATACAGTGTGTGAAAGTGTGAGGTTATGTGCTTCGGTAGGGAGAATAGAGGGGTAGACTATTTTCTAAATGGGGAAAGACTTCAGAAATCTGAAGCAGAAAGAGAGTTGGAAATCTTAGTTCAGAATTCTGTTCAGGTTAACAGACAGGTTCAGTTGGCAGTTAGAATCGCATATGCAATGCTAGCATTCATTTCCAGAAGGCTAGAATACAGAGGGCAAGGGATGTACTGCTGAGGCTTTATAGGGCTCTGGTCAGGCTGCATGTGGAATATTATGAGCAGTTTTGGACTCCATATCCAAGGAAAGAGGTTGACAAGAATAATCCTATGGATGGAGGGCTTGACATGAGAGGAGTGGTTGAGGACTCTGGGTCTGTATGTAATGGAGTACAGAAGGATGAGAGAGGAACCTGATTTAAACTTACAGAATAATGAGAGGTCTGATTAGATTCACTACAGTGTGGAAGCAGGCCCTTCGGCCCAACAAGTCCACACCGACCCTCTAAAGAGTAACCCACACAGACCCATTTCCCTCTGACTAATGGACTTAAAACTATGGGCAATTTAGCCTGGCCAATGGGAGGAAGCCAGAGCAACTGGAGGAAACCCACGCAGATACAGGGAGAACATGCAAATTCCAGATAAATAGCTGCCCGAGGCTGGAATCAAACCTGGGACCCTGGTGCTGTGAGGCAGCAGTGCTAACCACTGAGTCACCATGCCGTTGGAGAGAGTAGGCCTGGAGAAGATATTTTCACTAGTTGGAAAAACTAGCACCCAAGGGCACTGCCTCAGAATGAAGAGATAACCTTTTAGAACTGAGATGAGGAGGGATTTCTCCATTAGATCATGGTTAATGATTAATCTTTGGAACTCATTCTCATAAAAGACTGTGGAGGCCAAGTTACTGAGTGTATTAAAACAGAGATGTTAAGGGTTACAGGAAGAAGGCAGGAGAATTGATTTGAGAAACGTATCAGCCTTGATTGAATGGCAGAGCAGATTCAATGGGCCAAATGGCCTAATTCTGCTCCCATATTTATGTTCTTATTGCCTTATTTCCACCCAATACCTTTATGCTAGAGTTTACATTTCACACATTTTCCTGAAAGCACAAATAACAAGGGCACAATGTAAAAATGAGGTACTTACGCTGGAAAAGAGAAATTGTTTTCACTCGTCCTCTAACACAAAAAGGTACGTAGTTTGAGGAATAAGTCAGTGGGAAAGTTCACGACATTCACTAAAAAGAATGGCATAGACAATGGATTTCTGAAATATTTAACTAGTGAGAATTGTGGAATTGATTTATGAAAATGAATGAGCTTTTTAATTCTGATAAAAACTTTCCTGTTCCTAAAATATCAGGCAGTTTCATAACAACTGAAACAAATGGGAGTAAGTATAAATTCCAACACAACAGCTGAACCTGCATAATATCGACCTACTCTGTCAATATAAATTTGGCCTTCATTCCCTGTAGACTTTGGCACACATCCAAGGAATATCTTGATTGAATAGGAGGAGGAAGGTTTCAAGTATTGTCCAGACAGATTATCAATGAACAACATTCTCTTTCCTCAGTTATTGTTTCTCCACATTGACACTGAAAATGAAAGCAACTAACAAGAATCCAGAGAATGTATATTCCTGTCAGGGTGAAAGGAAAGGCTGGTAGGTATAGGGATTGCTGGATGACTAAAAACATTGAGGGTTTGGTTACGGAAAAAAAGGAAACATATGTCAGGTATAGACAGGATAGATGGCACGGTGGCAGTGGGCGGCACGGTGGCACAGTGGTTAGCCTCCACATTGACACTGAAAATGAAAGCAACTAACAAGAATCCAGAGAATGTATATTCCTGTCAGGGTGAAAGGAAAGGCTGGTAGGTATAGGGATTGCTGGATGACTAAAAAAATTGAGGGTTTGGTTACGGAAAAAAAGGAAACATATGTCAGGTATAGACAGGATAGATCGAGTGAATCCTTAGAAGAGTATAAAGAAAGTAGAAGTACACTTAAGAGGGAAATTAGGAGGGCAAAACAGTGACATGAGATAGCGTTGGCAAATAGAATTAAGGAGAATCCAAACGGTTTTTGCAAATATATTAAGGACAAAAGGATAACTAGGAAGAGAATAGGGCCCCTCAAAGATCAGCAAGGCGGCCTTTGTGTGGAGCCACAGAAAATGGGGGAGATACTAAATGAGTATTTTGCATCAGTATTTACTGTGGAAAAGGATATGGAAGATATAGACTGTAGGGAAATAGATTGTGACATCTTGCAAAATGTCCAAATTACAGAGGAGGAAGTGCTAGATATCTTGAAACTGTTAAAGGTGGATAAATCCCCAGGACCTGATCAGGTGTACCCGAGAACTCTGTGGGAAGCTAGAGAAGTGATTGCTGGGCCGCTTGCTGAGATATTTGTAAAATCAATAGTCACAGGTGAGTTGCCGGAAGACTGGAGGTTGGCAAACGTGGTGCCACTGTTTAAGAAGGGCGGTAAAGACAAGCCAAGGAACTATAGACCGGTGAGCCTGACCTCAGTGGTGGGCAAGTTGTTGGAGGGAATACTGAGGGACAGGATGTACATGTATTTGGAAAGGCAAGAACTGTTCAAAGTTTGTGAGAAGATTTGTAGCTCAGGTGCTCGTTGTTGTAGTTCCAGTTGTCAGTTTCAGCCGGAACCGGAAGCGGCAAATTCAAACCACTATAAATACCAGAGGAAACATCACAGAAGCGCTTTACAGGAGGCTCCCAAGCACTGAGGATGTCACCTAGACAAGGGACGAAACGTCTGCAACACAAATTCCCAGCTCGGCGAACATAACCATAGCAGGCAAGAACTGATTAGGGATAGTCAACATGGCTTTGTGTGTGGGAAATCATGTCTCACAAACTTGATTGAGTTTTTTGAAGAAGTAACAAGGAAGATTGATGAGGCAGAGTGGTAGATGTAATCTATGTGGACTTCAGTAAGGCGTTCGACAAGGTTCCCCATGGGAGACTGATTAGCAAGGTTAGATCTCATGGAATACAGGGAGAACTAGCCATTTGGATACAGAACTGGCTCAAAGGTAGAAGACAGAGGGTGGTGGTGGAGGGTTGTTTTTCAGACTGGAGGCCTGTGACCAGTGGTGTGCCACACGGATTGGTGCTAGGTCCTCTACTTTTTGTCATTTACATAAATGGTTTGGATTCGAGCATAAGAGGTACAGTTAGTAAGTTTGCAGATGATACCAAAATTGGAGGTGTAGTGGACAGCGAAGAGGGTTACCTCAGATTACAACAGGATCTGGACCAAATGGGCCAATGGGCTGAGAAATGGCAGATGGAGTTCAATTCAGATAAATGTGAGGTGCTGCATTTTGGGAAAGCAAATCTTAGCAGGACTTATACACTTAATGGTAAGGTCCTAGGGAGTGTTGCTGAACAGAGAGACAGGTTCATGGCTCCATGGAGCTATGAGTGCAGGTTCATAGCTCCATGAAAGTGGAGTCGAAGGTAGATAGGATAGTGAAGGCGGCGATTGGTATGCTTTCCTTTATTGGTCAGAGTATTGAGTACAGGAGTTGGGAGGTCATGTTGCAGGTGTACAGGACATTGGTTAGGCCACTGTTGGAACACTGAATTTAATTCTGGTCTCCCTGCTATAGCAAGAATGTTGTGAAACTTGAAAGGGTTCAGGAAAGATTTGCAAGTATGTTACCAGGGTTGGAGGATTTGAGCTACAGGGAGAGGCTGAACAGGCTGGGGCTGTTTTCCCTGGAAAGTTGTAGGCTGAGGGGTGACCTTATAGAGGTTTACAAAATTATGAGGAGCATGGATAGGATAAATAGACAAAGTCTTTTCCCTGGGGTCGGGGAGTCCAGAACTAAAAGGCATAGGTTTAGGGTGAGAAGGGAAAGATATAAAAGAGACCTAAGCGGCAATGTCTGCACGCAGAGGGTGATACGTGTATGGAATGAACTACCAGAGGATGTGGTGGAGGCTGGTACAATTGCAACATTGAAGAGGCATTTGGATGGGTATATGAATAGGAAGGGTTTGGAGGGATATGGGCTGGGTGCTGGCAGGTGGGACTAGATTGGGTTGTGATATCTGGTTGGCGTGGACGGGTTGGACCGAAGGGTTTGTTTCCATGCTGTACATCTCTATGACTCTATGACTCTATAACTCCTCGTGTTCAAACCCCTTCATAGTCTCATTTCTTCCTAACTCTGTGATCTCTTCCAGCACTACAATTGTCCAGAATTATACTTTTATCCAATTCTGGTCATCTTGTACATCCCCTTCCATTGGCATGTGCCTTCACTCTTCAACTGTGGATATCACTCTCAATGCATTTCCAAGTGTTTTTATTACATCAAAACCCTCAAAAAAATTTTAATCAAGCTTTTGGTCATTTGGCCCAATGTCAATTTCTGAGTGATAACCTTCATGGAAGCACCTTGAGATGCTTTATTAAATTAGAGGTTCTGTTGTTGAATTATCCTTCTCATGTCCGTGTGCTAACTCTGTTCCACCTGTTGTCTGCATATGGCCAAGACCTTCCTTTAAACTTCGCCGCTCTGCCACCATAATTTCCAGAGAATGAAAACCCATGTGGAAGTTAAAGCATGTCACTACATGAAGCTGACCATACAATTCTCCCAATGTGCTTGACAACATTACTTCCCGAAATAGCATCACCATTTGGAATCCGACTTTACGTAAAATATGCGCTGTTGCATTTGCCAACACAATAGTAGTCAATAAACTATGGAGTAACTCACCATATGTGAAGTAGTTTACATAAAATGACATTTTTTTCTTTCCTAGTCACTCTGCCTGTTTTTGGTTTGCTTGCACACTTATGTTCACTTCTGTATCCAAGCGGTATACATTGTACTAAAATAACAATATTCAATTTCCTCTGGTCCTCCACTTAATAACTCCCTGTTTACCACTACAAACCTCGCAGATACTTTCCAATAACTATATTCTGTGTAGTTTTCATGTTTTAATCTGTACTCTTGTGTTCTCTTTTATTTCCACGGGCTTTTATATGATTTGTATTTAAGTCAAATTTATCACATTGTGTTCTAACTTATTTGTAATGCCTTCAAAAAAGTCATTGAGGTTTAACAAATATGATTATCCATTTCTAAATTCTGTTGGTTGAATCTTACTAAAATAGTTTTTCCTTACTTTCTTCCTGTAGCTTTCAAAATAAACAATTTAATCTGGGGATTGTTGACATACATCTTTTTATTAGCTTATTAAATGTACTCACTTCCTGGTTTCAAAGTCCTCTGGATTACTCATGGTATTGCAATAATCAGAACTGTATTTGCAACCAACATAATTCCCTCCTTACTGAAATCTGCTACAAAATGATACTTTAGAAATTAGACAAAAGCTCCTTCCTCTTCATAGAATCATAGAGTCATACAGCACAGAAACAGACCCTTCATTCCAACCATTCCATGCCAATCATAATCCCAAACTAAAAGACTCCCACTTGCCTGCACTTGGCTCATACCCCTCCAACTATTCATGTACTTATCCAAATGTCTTTTAAACATTACACTATTACTTTTATTTTACATTCCCAACCATTATTTTGTTGTTTTGATCCAGGAAAGAATTTTATTGAACATTAAACTATACTTAATAATTTAATCATCTTTTTTATGTAAATTGTTCCGATTCTTATTTTACCCATGCAGAAAATGTTTATGACTATCCATTTGGAATTATATTCCTGTCCTGGAGCTAATTGAATTCTTTAAGGAAGGGTACACTGCATTTGTGCCGATTCAATTATGAGGCATTAGAAATATTTGATTTTCATTCGTGGTTGCTACAGATTTGGATAACATGTTCCTTTTTGCTCCCTAGAGTTGACATCCTTTCCTGTAAGCAAAGACCATGAAAGGAAAGGCAAGGACAAATTTGCACAAATGGCATGAAAGATGTTCAATATTTGCAACTTGAACTGCTGCCTGGTGCTGGTCATTGAAGGTTAAAAAAAACTTAGATACAATTTCATTATACGATGGCAGGACCTGTTTTTCTATGGTCAGTTAAGATCAGCCCAATTTAACTACAATTATCTTGGGATTTTGTGAAGCTCAATGGAAGTTACCACAAGTGGTAAGACAAACAATTTTGAAGACTTTGTGAGATTTCAGAGGGGCCATCAGAATGTATGGCTCTGTTTCTTCTGTTGAAAATACGTGCTATAAAGTTATCAACAATAACCTGCCTTTAAAGTAGTGCCATTAACATATAAAAGACACCCAAGGCATTTCACAGAAATATAACATAGCAGTTGAGTGTTGTAAATGTCAAATTCCTTGTTTTATTATCCTCAGAATTTGGGCAATACTGACAGAGCCATGTTTCTGCCTTTCCTGATTTGTCCTCAGATTATTTATAAGAGTAATTTCAGAGTCTAGAGTGCTACTGGATAGGAATCACACATACTGGGACAAGGTAGGTGTGCCATTTAAAGGTGCTAACACTACTATTATCAGACTTAGAGTCATAGAGGTTTACAGCATGGAAACAAGCCCCTTGGCCCAATGTTTCCATGCCACCCAATTTTCATCATTAGTCTAGTCCCATTTGCCTGCATTTGTTTCATATCCCTCCATAATTATCCCATCCATGTTCCAGTCCAAATGTTTCACCGTCTCAGTTTTGTCACTGAGGTGGTGATTGCCAATAACATTTGGGCAAATTTCCCGAGTGTATGCAATTTTCCCATACTCTTCCACCACCATACTATTCCATATTATTATTGTTTGAGAGTTATCTGCATTGAGTTTGATTTGGCAATTTAGTTTCACCAATTGAAATAATTGTCAAACTCAAACCGGTTGAAATAGCTGTCAGCTGTTTTTCTTTGTTTCAAAACTGATGACATTTTTTTATCTGTGATCCAGCCAACAGTGCAAAGCTGGTTTAAACAATAAGCTTTATGGAAAGGTATTGTGAAATAGCAATTTGCAACAGAACTGTAGACGTGGAGCAGTCTTATGTTCTTTTTACGGTAAGAACATTTCTTTAAAGAAGAATTTCACTTCCTCATGTCTAACCTGCTAGCCCAAGTTGTCTCTGATTAGTTGTCACGATATCTATTCCCACTTTCACATGAAAGCAACATTCTTATAGTGTTGCATCATCACATATTTGTAATTCACGACCTGCTCACTTGACAAGGTAATTTACAATTGTGTTGTAACTAGGCACAAACATGATCATGTTATCAAATTTTCCAGAACACATTCTACTTCTATTTTCTGACCTGCCAACTGATCACAAACATCACAATTTTGTTTTCTTTTTACACTTCAGGATTTTTGATAGACAAGAAAGGCAAAGATTGTGGATACAGATAGGAAGGTGGCGTCGAGACCAAAACCAGATCAGCCCTGATCCCATTTGATTCCACATATGTATTATGTTAATGACCAGATAAATGGTTTATTGCTATGTAGATTGAGAGACAAATATTAGTTATGATACTACTTCTCTGAAGTACTATTATGGGATCACTTATACCCACATGAGAGGTCAGAGAGTGTCTCAGTTTACATCTCATCGAAACGATGGCACCTCTGACAGTGCAGCACCATCTCAGCACACATGGAATTCTCAGCATGGATTAGTGAGCTCAACAAGCCCTGAAGAACTTGAACCCACAACAAACTGAACCACAGCTCCTCATGGGAGCTAATGTTGGGAAATAACATAAGGGCAAGAATTTCCCAAAAACCGATTGAGATTATGCCCAAAAAACGATGACTGAACAATGAGGTTCTAGATATTGCATTATGATTGTTGTGTTTACCAATGTCGAAGGGGTTGCATTGACTATCTTGTCATTTTAGAATTTTAAGGAATGACATGGGATGCTTGAAAGACCGAATGATCCACACTTGTTCAAAAGTCCAACGTTTCGCAGGGGTCCTTCAGATGATGGGAAAGTGATGTCCCTCATACAAGCATCATAACTCTAAGGACTTTCTCATGAGGCAATGTTTCTGCTGCCTGATAAGTGAGCAGATTTTAGTGAAAGTTGGAAACATTCATGTCTGGTCAGAAAACTATAGCTTCACACCCATTGCAGGAATTAAGCATGAAACTGACACTATTATTCTTGGTGCTGTCTTTCAGATGAAATGTTTAACCTTTTCTGCTGGTGTGAAGTAGAAAAAAAAAGATGAAGCATGACTATGAGAACTTTTCCAGCATCCAATCAACACCATCTAAACAGTTCTGAAGACGAGTCACTGGACTTGAAACCTGTTTCTCTCTCCATAAATGCTGCCAGACGTGCTGAGTTTCTCCAGCAATCTCTGTTTTTGTTTCAGATTTCCAGCATCAGCAGTTTCTTAGATTTTTTTTACCTTCTCAAGGGATTAGCTTTGCCATTCTGGTTTGTGCTATGTTTGTCCGTGTAACCTCAGTAACAACACTTTGAAAATAGTAAATTAGCTGTGAGTACTTTGCAATGACCTAAGGATGTGAACAATGCTATTGAAATACAAGTTCTTTCTTTAGCTATTTAGATAAAAGGAGGAAGTCTCATTGAGTATGTTACTTATGAGTTGCTCTTTAATAGAATGTTACATTGCCATGACCAGTAGACACCCCAAGGTGTTTTACTGCAAGTGATGGTATTTTCAGAATATAGAAATTACGGCAGCCAGTTGTGTACAGTCAGGTCCCACATACACTATATGTCTATGATCAGATCATCTGTTTTTGTCCTGTAAATTGAGAGACCACCTTTAGTCAGGACACCAGGGATAGGTCAAATGTTCTTTTTGAAGTATTGTCCTTAGATCATTTGAAACCACCTGAGAGATCAGATTGGTCATTTCATCCAAATGATGGCACCTCTGACAATACAGCACTCTCTCAGCACACACAGGATTGGCTTCATGAACTCAACACGTCCTGATGAATGGTAAGCACCCATAATCAACTGAGCCACAGCTAACACTAACACTGGGAGTAACACAATGGCAAGGCTATCCTGAAACGTATTGAGATAATGCCCAAAAGGTTTTGACTGACCAACAAAATCTCAGACATTGCATGCTGCCTGGTGTGTTTATTATGCTGAGTGGGTGCATTGACAATGTGGTCATTATGGAAGTACAGGCTGCAAGAACCCCTAAATGAGAATAAATTACATACACTAGTGTAAAGAAGCTCTGTCCCACTAAAGAAACCGTGTGACATTTTGAACAGAGGCCAGCAGAAAGTAGGCTTTCCCAATTGTCAATGGTGTTGGAACCTTCAGTCTCCTTTATAAGTTTGAAGACAAACTAGAGATAAAAATGTTCTTTGGCAAAGACTGTACACTGAGATTGTTTTAATGTCTTGTTTTAATGTCTGATTAAAGGAGAAGTGCAACCAATGAGCTACAGCTGATGAGCTTATTTTAATCATGGTAGTTTGCTTTTTACATTTCCTTCAAGTAGCTAGCAGACATCTCAATCACTGACATACAAGGGTGTCATCCCTTGGTACCCCCTTGTTACTTTGTTCATAAGTGTATTCTGCAAGAATACTCACATATGAAAATGTAATTGCAATAAATTATAATTGCACTGTTGGAAACTCATTATCTTGTACAATAGTAACATTATCTTGTTCTGCGGTTTTACTGGGTACACCTTTGCTTTAATTCTCAATACATTAGTGTACCTCCTAGAAATTATACATTTGCATTTCAAAGAAATGTAAGGTTATCTATATACTTTGCAAAGCCTTTGAGGAAGACTCTTATTGTTTGGGGGAGAATATATATGCAGCATGCCCATTTTTGTGTGTCCCTTTTCATTTCTGTGTATTGTCTGATGCACATCATCAGGAAATTTCACTTCATGGATTACCAAAAATTCCCATGATACAGAGGCAATGATTTTGAAATTTTACAATTTTGAGTTAAAAGACCAAAAGACCAAGTCTCCTGTTCTTGTTATGCTTGAATGAAATTTAATCCTCCCAAGGTAATTTTCCCAGAAGATCGAAGAGTTGAGAGTGTCACAAGTGCTAAACCTTGACTCAATCCTTTAATCAATTTTTCTATTCAGCTGAATGCTGCATCAGGACCAGCTAAGGAAAAGAATACCATTATATGTAACAGATGAGGGTATCCAATATTTTGTAATAACTGTGAAATTTAAATTATTGAAAAAGACTTTTGGATTCTGCCACTGCATCTAGATGTATAGGCATTCCAGATTAGAAAATGTAAAATAGGAGAATTGCTTTTTTTAGATTTTATTTCTGGAAGCATTTGCCTCAGAATCTCCAAGCTTTTAGTCTGGAGTTTTATCTCAATCACACCAACTATTTTGGAGTCAGTGGGAGGGTACATTCTGACTGGGGCAAGATGAGCAATTGCTACTTTAGATTAGATTACTTACAGTGTAGAAACAGGCCCTTCAGCCCAACAGGTCCACGCCGATCTGCCGAAGCACAACCCACCCAGACCCGTTCCCCTACATTTACCCCTTCACCTAACACTACGGGCAATTTAGCATGGCCAATTCACCTAACCTGCACATTATTTGGATTGTAGGAGGAAACCGGAACACCCGGAGAAAATCCACACAGACACGGGGAGAATGTGCAAACTCCACACAGAGAGTCGCCTGAGACGGGAATTGAACCCAGATCTCTGGCGTTGTGAGGCAGCAGTGCTAACCACTGTGCCACCATGCCGCCGATTTAAAGCTAAGTTCCATTTCAAGACAGTTCGGTTTCTGCACGAATATTGCAGGTTTTGCAGATGAGCAGCCAAATCTGGTCCGATCTGGATTTGAACCCACAACCCACAACTTTAGGCTGATCGCTATTTTCTACCTGCCCATTTTATTAACCACGTTTGTCCTACACAAAACATACGATTTAGGAGCAGGGTACCAGGAGTAACCTGCTCCACCATATGACAAGATTATGGCTGATCTGACCGGGGCCTCAAATCCACTCTCCTAATTGACACAAATAGCCTTCAATTCAGTTGATGGTCAAGAATCTACCTATCTTGGCCTTGAGAATATTCAATGACTCCACTCCATCGCCCCAACACTCAGGAAAATAGAGTTCCATGAACTAACAAGGCACTGAGAAAAAATATTTCTCTTCCTAAAGACGTCTTATTTTTAACCAATTGTCCACTTGTCCTATTCTCATGAGAAGCTCCCATATCCCAGATATCAGTCAAGTGAACATTCTTTAAAACATTTACGTCCTTTCTTAGGTAAAGAAATGAAAACTACAATCTGTACTCCAAATGTGGCCCCTGTCAACCCTTCATATTTAGCATCAAAATATCCGTCCTTTCATTTCATTTACTTTGTAATAAATTACAAGGTTCCATTTAACTTCCTACTCAAGTGCTGCTGTACCTGCTTACTAACCTTTTGTTATTTGTGTTACCACAACACCCAGGTACTGCAAAGTTCTGCATTTTCTCTCCATTTAAATAATATGGAGCTTTTTTATTCTTCTCGTCAAAGTAGACAAGTTCACATTTTCCCACAATATACTCCACCCCTACCAAATGTCACCCACATTCCATTGGAGGTGGTTCAAAGAGGTTAATTGCTGGATTGAACAGTTTTATAATAAAAGGTTTGACACACTGGGATTGTTCTCTCTTGAGTTAGAAAGTTGAGGTTTGACACATTTGTAGTATATAAGATCCTGAACAGTTTGATAAGTTCAATACAGAAATGGTGCTTCTCCTTGTGGGTGAATCATAGAGTGATGGATATCAACATCATAGAGAAAGGCCCTTCAGCCCATTAAGTATGTGCCAGTCATAAACAAGCACGATTCTAATCCCATTTTCCAGCATTTGGCCCATAGCTTTTTATGCCTTGATATCATAAATGCACATCTACATAATGTCATTTTTTATGTACACGAATCATATTTCTTTTACAATGTGGAAACTTACTGAATGCCTTCAGAATGGTTAAATAATCTACATCACAGGCATTTCCCTGTCAATTGGATTAGTAACTTTCTCAAAACATCTAAATGGTATTGCTCAACATGAAATATTCCTTGCTGATGTAGACTTCAACATCTCTTTTTCTAGAAGGGCCAGATTTTCAACAATGAAGTGGACAGCTTGAGTTGTGAAATTGTGTCAGATTTGCTGTGATTAAAAAAATACAACATTGTTTTGAAGACCAATAATGTCTTGTTATCATTTGTGAAACTGGGGTCTAAGGGGGAGGAAAAAGAGATTTTTCGTTACGTTATGTGAAAGTCTGACTTTTTAAAAGGTCAGAAAGTCATTTTTGAGCAGTAAGTTCTGCATTTCAATGAAGTCATATGATTTGAGCCAAATGATAGAAAAACATGGGGGAGAAAGTTACTTAGGTATGTACAAAACCCACAGAGGGAGAGAGCGAGAGAGAGAGAGCATGGGGGTGGAGGCATGCAAAAGCACATTCATGAAGGGGGAGGAGGCAATTGCCTAGTGGTATTAACACTGAACTGTTAATCAGAGACCCAGGTCATTTGCTGGGGACATGAGTTCAAACCTTGCCATGGCAGATGGTGGAATTTGAATTTAACAAAAATCTGGAATTTAAAGTCTAATGAAGACAATGAATCCATTATCAATTGTTGGAAAAATCCATCTGGTTCTCTAATATCCTTCAGGGAAGGAAACTACCATCCTTATCTGGTCTGGCCAACATGTGACTCCAGACCCACAGCCATAAGGGTGACTCTTAACTGCCCTCTGGGCAATTAGGGATGGGCAATAAATGCTAGCCTAGCCAGCAATGTCCTCATCCCATGAATTCATAACAAAAACATAGTGCTGTTAACAACAGTTCCTAAGCAGTCAGGGTCAGACAAAAGTAATGGTATTGTTATGAAGCTGAAGGTATGTACTTTACCTTTACAAGAGAGTGAATGCTATTCTGAACTGAGAGAATGCAAGCACCTATGTATATGACTAGATGGCAGTCCGAGAGTGTACTAGAAAATTGAAAATATGTAACATTTGACTATGAAATGGATACCTGAGTTTTGGTTGCTGTTTTGACAACAAGTTTAATTTAACCGATCAGTTTAAATTATGCCCCAGGTTACTAAAATCCAATTGAGTTTGAATTTATTGTTTTGCCAACATCAAACCAATGTGATGAACTGATGTTGGGGATGTAAAAAATGCGGGCATTTTGAAAATTGGAGAGAGAGCAACTGCCATTGAGTCACACCCAAGAAATTAGGAAACACTTTCTATCAAAGGTACCTTTTCAAATGCAACATATTCGCAGTAAAAACAAAGAAGATGGCCCAGGGAATTCAGAAGCCAAAACAATGAAGTCACAGAAGACAACAGTGGCTGTGTGGTTCTGAAATTAAGTTAATGTAATTTTAATAAGTGTCTTATTGGAACAGCATATTGTTATTAAGTTGAGGGCAGATAATAAGCAGTTAAGGGGAACTTAGAGTTGTGAATAGTTATTGTTTAATGTTCACTTTTAGAGCTAGAAAATATATTTTTTTGTTTTAAATGGTGGAATTTGGGAGTTCTCTGTCACTCATATTTTAGCAGATGTGAAAAGGTGAGCTTTTCTGGGTGTTTGGTTAATTAAGAGAAGGAGTCGCAGCAGTACCAAAACATTATAAATAGAGGCTAAGAGCCAGGATGTTACAGAACATCATAACAAGGTGCTAAAGCCAGTAACTAAATATTTAGTGGTTTATGACCTTTTGAGAGAACAGGCTGGAATGGAAGGGTGGTGAGGTAACTTTGTTAGTATGAAATAAATTAAGCATGTTACAAGAAATGATCCCGGATTGGATGATACAGAATCCATAAGAGAGGTGAAACATAACAAGAGGAAGCAGTCAATGATGACAGCAGTATATTGACTTCCTAACTGTAATTGTTCTGAAGGGCAAATTATAAATGAGAGGATAACAAGGGCATGTAAAAAAGGCAGTATATTAATCGTGGGTGATGTTAATCTTCTTACGAGTTGGGAAAATCAAACCGACAGAGGTAGCTACACAGAAGAAGTCACAGGGCGTATTCTGGATAATTTCCAAGAACAATATGTTATGGATTCAACCAGGCTATTTTGGATCTGGTACTGTGTAACGAGGCAGATTTAATAAATGATCTTCGAGAAAAGATCCAATCATTACATGCTAGCATTGCTCTAGCTTTTAATTTCAGTTTTTGTTTAAATTGAATTCAAATTTCACCATCTATCAGGGTGTCATTTTAACCTATGTCCTCAGAGTATTAGCCTGACCCTCTGGATTACCAATCCAGTGACACTCCCACCCACCTCCCCTAAAGAAAATAGCTACAGAAATAATAGGTGTAGTGATAGTAATCTTCCAAGAATCCTTAGACTGTGGAAAACTCATGGATGATTAGAAAACTGTGGAAGTAATATTACTCAAAAAAGGAGGGAGACAAAAATGGAAACTTTTGATATTCTGACTTTCATGGCCAGAACCTGTACCATCTGGCATGTGGGGGCAGGAAAGCAGAAATGGATGAGGCATTGCAATAAGGAGAGTTTATAGTGATGAGAGGCAATTGATTGGAAATGAAAGCAAAAATTTGATGTAGCTTTTTAAAGCTTAAGGGGAAAATCACAAAATATATTCTTAACATTGAGACATGCTTTTGTCATTCTCCACATGTTTTCCCAAATTTCTCACCATTGCTCATGTTGTCCTGACAGAAGGGGTATAGTGGAATTCAAACATAGACTTATATTTTCAATTTCCAAGTCTAGACAGATAATTCTTGAATTGAGAGAGTTGGGAACAATTTGGCTGATGTATCTGTGATTTTTTTTGACACTCAAAGGCGAAACCATCGTGGTCTTGTGGATTTATCAGATTTTAGTTTGAGCTTTTATCTTATGTTGTTTGCTTGTTTTTGTTAACTTTAATGAGTTCCAGTCCTTGATTCATTATTTAATTTCTTGTTTACCTCACTTCTTTTTTTAATATTTTTCACTGTTCTTTTGTAATTTTACCCAATAATTGTCTTGGCCAGTTGGTTTGTGGTTTTCTTTGTCTCATGTTATTCATGTTAGGTGCAATAAAACCCTAAAATCTTAGTAACTGTATTAGGTTTCTCCTTTTCAAACCTAGCACAAAGTTCAGTCACAGTGTCATCACTGTTGGGAAAAGTATTCACTTACTGTTAGATTATTTACTAAGTATGGCATGACCTTCCGTTGATTCTAGAACACTTTGTTCTTAAAAATAACCTGAATCATCTTGTAAAATTTGCTACATTTCTGAGTTCTATAAAACTTCGCATTTACATAGCACCTTTGTGAGTCATCTCACAGGAAGGTTATCATACAAGATCTGTTGGAGACAAAAATGACCAAAAGCTTAACTAAAGAGGATTGACTTAAAGAGGGGATAGAAAGATAGGGAGTTCCAGAATTTAGGAATTTGGCAATTGGAGATACCATAGTCAATAGTGAAGCAGTAAAATTGGAGAGGCTCAAGAGACCAGAATTAGAGGACCACAAATATCTTTGAGTATTTTAGATCTGGAGGATATTGCAGGGATAAGGAGAGATATGGCCAGGGGGTGTTTTGAAAGCAAGGATGAGAATTTAAAAATTGTAGTGTTTCCAGGTAGAGTCAGTGAATGTCAGTGAGCATGGGGTGATGGAACTTCACTACTGTTAGGATATAGGAGCAGCCTTTTGGATGAATTTAATTTTGAATAGGGAGAAGAATAAGAGTCTGGCATGGTAAGTATTAATCACACAACAGCTAGTTATAGTCCAACAAGTTTATTTGGAAGCACTAGCTTTCGGAGTGCTGCAGCTGATGAAGGAGCAGCGCTCTGAAAGCTAGTGTTTGCAAATAAACCTCTTGGACAATAACCTGATGTTCTGTGATTTTTAACTTTGTCAATGCCAGTTCAACACTGGGACCTCCACATCATGGTATGTATTGGAATGAAGTCTAGAGCTAATGGGGGTATGGATGAGGTTTTGAGCAGTACGTTGATATGAGACTTGGGCAGGATCAGATTTTTAATAGATTAGATTCCCTGCGTGTGGAAACAGGCCCTTCGGCCCAACAAGTCCACACCAACCCGCAGAAGATTAACCCACCCAGACCCATTTCCCTTTAACTAATGCACCTAACACTATTGGCAATTTAGCATGGCCAATTCACCTGCCCTGCACATCTTTGGACTGTGAGAGGAAACTGGAGCATCCGGAGGAAACACACACAGACACGATGATGATCCTGAAGTTGAAATAAATTGTTTTAGTGGTTAAGGGGATTCATTGGCCATTACTCATTTTAGGATTAAATCTGAGACCAAAATTGTCAATAGACTGGTTCAACCGTAGGTCATTGCCACAACTATAATTGCAAATTTGGGTTTGAAAGTGAGCAGAACCAAATCTACCTTTAAGTATGTTTTGTATTTCTCAATTTCAAAATTGGTAAAGACCCAATTTTAGATTAATTCCTTGGTTCTGAGAGTTTTACAGGGTTGTCTGCAAAGTGTTTCAACTATTTAAATGAGATGTTTTAAACCCCTTGCTCAGAAACAAGGTTAGGAGATAAAAAAAAATTGGGTTGTCTCGTAGCAACAGGAGTATTCTATGACACATGTCAACAGAGATAGAGATAGAAATCAGTTAAGTTAAAAGTACAGAAGGTCACGGCAGAAGAAAACGAAATCCTCAGTGGCTTAATGTCAGTAAGAGAAAATGTCCAGAAAACAGAAGGTTATGGCAGAGGAACTTAAAGGATCCATGTTAAGAAGTAATTGAGCTATGTTAGTTTCTCTAAGGGGAATTTAATGAAAGAAAAAATATTGAGTAAGCACAGAATTTTGTCAAAAAAAACCCAATAGCAGCCAGCGCTGCTGAACAAGGAACCTTAAAGTAGAAACACTGTGACCCTTTAGACCATAAGACAGAGAAGCAAAATTAGGCCAGTTGGCCCACTGAGTCTGCACCACCATTCAATCATTGCTGATACATTTCTCTCAAACCCATTCTCCTTCTTTCTCTCCATAATCTTTGATCTCTTGACTAATCAAGAACCTACCTACCTCTCTTTTAAATGCAATTTTGAGTAACTGTAAGATTATTGTTGAGGGCAAAGAGGATGTAATTTTATTTCTGATTAAAATAAGTCTGTGTTAACAAGTTCTTGTTGCATTTTATGTAATTAGTTTTTTTGTAATAAATGTTGATGTTCTTCTACTAAAAGTGTATTGGCAGCCTCTTATGCATAAATTCAATGATTAATCACCACAATAAACAAATTGTAAAAGTAAAACTTATGCTTTGTTGTTATGGACAAGGCCAGATCCCCACAAAACATTTCAAGTAAGTGGCCCAGACCCTAACTTTGCTAGTCGTTTTAAGCAGGCGTATGGTAGATATGCCAGAAGTGATGCAGCTGGCCAAACCACTTAGTTTTAAACAAAACAGAATTTATTTACAAGATTACCGAATGAAACACAAATGTAACAGAGCTGAACTGAATAATTTCATCTACCTGAAGACCCACAGATCATCCCAACTTCATGATGCTGTTCCAAATACTTGCAACAATTCCCATAAAGACCCTTTGGTGCAAAAGGTAAAATCTACCACAGATTGTTACAGGATAGAAGTCAGAGAGAGGGTACCAGTCTAGACCTGCTTCTTTGGATCCAGCAGCTTCAAAAAACCTACCATGTAAAAAAACCCAACCAGACCCAGGAAAAACTGAGCTGGGAACACTGGCCACTTCCCTTTCATTGTACATGTTTGTTTCAAGCTTAAAAGCCTTTTGCCTGAGTCGGCATCTGTTAGTATAATCAAATTGGCCCTAAAACTCATCCAAGCCAGACTTTTTGGAGTCTGTGTCTTTTACGACCTCTCTGAAAGGAAAAGGACAACAGATGACACTAAAGTCGGTGGAGTAGTGGACAGTTTGGAAGAATGTTACTAGTTGCAGGGGGACTTGGATAAACTACAGAATTGGGCTGAGAGGTGGCAAATGGAGTTCAATGCAGCTAAATGTGAGGTGATGTACTTTGGGAAGAATAACAGGAAGGCAGAGCACTGGGTCAATGGAAAGATTGTTGGTAGTGTGGATGTGCAGAGGGATCTTGGAATCCATGTACATAGATCCCTGAAAGTTGCCACCCAGGTTGATAGTACTGTTAAGAAGGCATGCGGTGTGTTAAGTTTCATTGGTAGAGGGATTGAGTTCCGGAGCCGCAATATCATGCTGCAACTATACAAAATGCTAGTGCGGCCACACCTGAAATATTGTGTACAGTTCTGGTCGCCATATTTTGGGAAGGATGTAGAAGAATTGGAAAAGGTGCATAGGAGATTTATCAGGATGTTGCCTGGTCTGGAGGAAGGTCATATGAGGAAAGGCTGAGAGACTGGGATCTGTACTCATCGGAAAGAAGAAGGCTAAGAGGGGATTTGATAGAGACATACAAGATGATCAGAGGATTAGATAGGGTAGACAGTGGGAAAGTCTTTTTCCTAGGATGATGACATCAGCTTGAACGAGGAGGCATAACTACAAATTGAGGGGTGATTGATTTAAGACAGATGTCAGAGGCAGGTTCTTTACTCAGAGAGTGGTAAGGGTGTGGAATGCTATATCTGCTAATGTAATTAACTCAGCCACATTAGGGAGATTTAAACAATCCTTGGATAACACATGGATGATGATGGGATAGTTTAGGGGGACGAGCTGAGAATAGTTGACAGGTTGGCGCAACATTGAGGGCTGAAGGGCCTGTTCTGCGCTGTATTGTTCTATGTACTAACCTTGTTAAAGGAGCAGCTTCATCACACTATCAAAGGCAGGTTTCATTCTGGAAGTAGACTTGCTCCGTTTCACCATCAGCTCAGATGAAATCTGTAGCTAGTGGTCAATATTTCTGGTGGGGACTGAAGATAATGTTTCAGGTTTCCTGATATTTAGTTAGTAAAATTACTGCTCACCTAGTACCGAAAATTGCACAAACAGTTTGACAACTTAAAAACAGTAGCAGGGTCAAGAAAATGGGCCAAAAAAAAAGCAGGGCATTTGTTGTGATCAGACACTGAGTAATATTCCCTAAGTTATTATGCTTCCAGATGGGATACATTAAATTATCAAGCTACTGAGTCAGGAAGAAGAAAGAACAAAGAATCAATACAGCACAAGAACAGGCCCTTCAGCCAACATATTTTGCCCCTCCATACTGAAACTGTCTTCACTTACAGGATCTGCATCCCTCTATTCCTTTCCTATTCATGTATTCATCCAAGTACATCTTAAGTGCTGCTATTGTGTCTGCTTCCACCATCTCCTCTGATAGTGCATTCTAGGCACTCACTACCCTTTGTGTGAAAATCTGCCTCTTAAATCTTTTTTTAAACATTCCATCCCTCCACACTTTGAACTTGTGTCCCCTGATAATTGACCCCTCCACCCTGGGAAAGAGCCTATTATTTTCCATTCTATCCATGCCATTCACAATCTAATAAACTTCTATCAGGACCCCCTCAACCTTTGACGTTCCAGAGAAAACAAACCCAGTCTATCCAAGCTTTCTTTATAGCTAAAATCCCCCATACCAGTCAACATCCTGGTAAACCTTTTCTGTGCCCTCTCCAAAGCATCTACATCCTTCTGGTAGTATGGTGACCAGAACTGTATACAATATTCCAAGTGTGGCCTAACTGAAGTTTGATAAAATTACAGCATAACTTGCCTATCCTGAAACTGAATGCCCCTTCCACTGAAGGCAAGTATGTCATAGGCCTGTTTTACTGCTTTATCTACCTGCGCTGTCACCTTCAGTGATCTGTGGACCTGCACATCCAGATCCCTCTGCATATCAATGCTCTTAAGGGTTCTGCCATTCACTGTATAATTTTCACCTGTACTTGACTTTCCAAAATGTGTCACTTTACATTTGTCTGGATTAAACCGCATCTGCCACTTTCCACCCCCCATACCTCTAACTGATCTGTATCCTCTGATAATCCACCTCACTGTCCACAACTCCACCAATCTTTGTACCATCTACAAACCTACTGATTAGACCAGCTACATTTTCCTCCAAATCATTTATGTGGAGCACAAACAGCAGAGGTCCCAGCACTGATCCCTGTGGAACACCACTCGGCACAACCCTCCATTCCAAAAAGCATCCTTTCACCATTACCCTTTGTCTTCTATAACTTAACCAGTTCTGTATCCATCTTGCCAGCTTACCCTGATACCATATGACTTCACGTTTTGTATCAGTCTGCCATGGGGGATCTTGTCAAAGGCCGAACTGGCTTCCTTTCTTTACTGACCTGACTCCTCGATTGGCCACACCAAGGTTAATTTACACCCTTGTTTAACCTTTCTCCAAAACTAAATAAATTTATAAGCCAATTTCACGAGGCATTCTTGATTTAGCAGATGAATGAACTTATCAGATACTAGAAAATAATAGGTGAACGCACATAATTGTTCATGAAGAATAAGTGAAAGAACAATGCAATGGTTTCAGTCATTGTACTGAGACCATTGATTTTGATAGCTGAAGAGTAGATTTTGATAATTGGCAGTAGTCAAAGTTAGACAGTGTATTTTTCTTTTCTTTAACTATGTTGAAGAGGTGCTCTCAAAATTGGAACATTCACAACATCCAGTCCAATACGGTAAGGTGCCACACCACTAACACTCGGAGGTCAGAGTTTAAGCTCATTTTTATCTGTTGAACCAATGCATCCATGAAAGGGGAAAAATGCAACAAGCCCAGATCCCTCTTTTTTTTAACCATAATCTTCACACATAGTGTTGTAGAACTGTACAGCATGGAAACAGACCCTTCAGTCCAACTCGCCCATGCTGACCAGATACCCTAAATTAATCTAGTCCCATTTGTCATCATTTGGCCCATATCCCTCTAAACTCTTCCTATTCATGCACCCATCCAGATGCCTTTCAAAATTGTAATTGTAACAGCCTTCACCACTTCCTCTGGCAGGTCATTCCAAACACACTCCACTCTCTGTGTGAAAAAGTTGCCCCTTAGGTCCTTTTATATCTTTTCCCTCTCATCTTAAACCTATGCCCTCTAGTTCTGGACTCCCTTATCATGGGAAAAAGATCATGGCTATTCATCATAACCATCTGAGATACTTAGAGGGGATTACAGTTCAGTTTTTCATGAATTTGACAGCTGCAGGTCCTCCTGTTACTAGATATTTTTATATTCTCTTCACTCAAACACTGTATTTAACATGTTATCCACTGTCCATAATCTCATACAGAACATAGAACATAGGAAAGTACAGCACAGAGCAAGCCCTTTAGCCCACGATGTTGTGCCGAGGTTTAATCATAATGTAAAATATAGTAACTTAAACTAAGCACCTCTCAACTCACTGCTATCCATGTGCATGTCCAGCAGTCGCTTAAATGTCCCCAATGACTCTGCTTCCACCACCACCACTGGCAATGCATTCCATGCATTCACAACTCTCTGCGTAAAGAACATACCTCTGATGTCTCCTCTATACCTTTCTCCTAATATCTTAAAACTATGACCCCTCGTACCAGTCAATCTTGCCCTGGGGAAAAGTCTCTGGCTATTGACCCTATTTATTCCTCTCATTATCTTGTATACCTCAATCAGGTCTCCTCTCTTCCTCCTTCTCTCCAGAGAGAAAAGTCTGAGCCTATTCAACCTTTCTTCATAAGGCAAGTTCTCTAATTCAGGCAGCATCCTGGTAAACCGTCTTTGCACCCTCTCCAAAGCCTCCAAATCTTTCCTATAGTAGGGCGACCAGAACTGGACACAATATTCCAAGTGTGGTCTCACCAGGGTCTTGTAGAGCTGTAGCAAAACCTCACAGCTCTTAAACTCGATCCCCCTGTTAATGAAAGCCAAAACACCATATGCATTCTTAACACTGCCAAGAATCCTGTCCATAATCCTATATTCAGCATTCGAGTTCAACCTTCCAAAATGCATCACTTCGCATTTATCCAGGTTGAACTCCATCTGCCATTTCTCAGCCCAGCTCTGCATCCTGTCTATGTTACGCTGCAGTCTGCAATAGCTCTCGATACTATCGACAGCACCTCCAATCTTTGTGTCATCGGCAAATTTACTAACGCACCCCTCAACCTCCTCACCCAAGTGATTTATAAAGACTACAAAGAGCAGAGGCCCAAGAATAGAGCCCTGCAGGACCCCACTCAACACTGACCTCCAGGCAGAATACTTTCCATCTACAACCACGCTCTGCCTTCTGTCAGCCAACCAATTCTGAATCCAGATAGCCAAATCTCCCTGTATTCCATACCTCCTGACTTTATGAATGAGCCTATCAAATGCCTTGCTGAAGTCCATATACACCACATCTACTGCTCGACCTTCATTGGCCTGTCTTTCCACCTCTCGAAGAACTCAATAAGATTTGTGAGGTATGACCTGCCCTGCACAAAGCCATGCTGACTGCCTTCAATCATACTATGCTTTGCCAAATAATCATAAATCCTATCCCTCAGAATTCTTTCCAAAACTTTGCTGGCCACAGACGTAAGACTGGCTGGTCTGTAATTGCCAGGGAACAACATTTGCCTCCCTCCAATCCTCTGCTATGACTCCCGTAGAGAGTGAGGAGGCAACAACCCTCGCCAGCAGCTTAGTAACCTCCTTTCTCGTTTCCTGCAACCTAGGAAAAATCTGGTCTGGCCCTGGGGACTTATCAATCTTAATACTTTCCAAAATTTCAAGCTCATCAACTTCATCAATCTTAACCTGGTCAAGCCTGTATCCCAGCTCCTCAAAGTTTTCATTCCCAACAAGGTCCCTTTCCTTAGTGAAAACCGAAGCAAAAAACTCATTTAGGGCTCCCCCTATCTGCTCAGACTCCACGCACAAGTTCCCTACGCTATCCCTGATCGGCCCTACCTTCTCCCTGATCATTCTCTTATTCCTCACGTATGAGTAAGATGCCTTTGGGATCTCCCTAATCCTTCTTGCCAAGCCTTTTTCATACCCCCTCCTGGCTCTCCTCAGTCCATTTCCGAGCTCCTTTCTAGTAAGCCTGTAATCCTCTAAAGCTGAGCTAGATCCTTGCATCCTCCACCTTACGTAAGCTGCCTTCTTCCTTTTGACGAGAAACTCCTCTGTTCTCGTCACCCAAGGTTCCTTAGTCTTTCCCCTTCTTACCTGTCTCAGAGGAACAAATTCATGCATCACTCGCAACAAATAGTCTCCACATGTCTGCTGTGCCCTTTCTGTGGAACAATTGCCCCCAGTCTGTACTTCCCAACTCCTGTCTGATAGCATCATAATTTCCTTTTCCCCAATTAAATACCTTCCCTCGGTAACTGCTCCTTTCACTCTCCAAGGTTTGAGTAATATGAAGCAGTTGTGATCACTGTCACCAAAGTGTTCTCCCACCCTGAGATCTGACACCTGTCCTGACTCATTGCCGAGCACCAAATCCAAAATGGCCTCTCCCTCGTCGATCTGTCTACATATCTCATTTAGTACTAAGAGCAACATCACCCTACTTAAATCTGGAGACCCTGGAGGGTTAAGATTTAGGAAGAAATTGTGTAGCATCTAAAGTATCTAGTTGCTGAATATTAAAATTGGCTTGGGCTGTTGCCAACAACTGCTTGGAAATAAACATGCTTTATATTATTTGACAGAAGCTCCAATCATTAAGCCACACAAGATATGTAAAGATAAACTCCCATTTGTAAAGAAATGCACATCAGCAATGCAGTTGCCCTGATTGCCAGAATGCCACAATATCAACCATCACTTGGGGCGGCACGGTGGCTCAGTGGTTAGCACTGCTGGCTCAGTGGTTAGCATTGCTGTCTCACAGCACCAGGGTCCCAGATTCAATTCCAGCCTCGGGTGACTGTCTGTGTGGGGTTTGCACATTCTCCCTGTGTCTGCATGGGTTTCCTCCGGATGCTCCGGTTTCTTCCCACGTCCAAAGATGTGTAGGTCAGGTGAATTGGCCATGCTAAATTGCCCATCGTGTTAGGTGCATTAGTCAGAGGGAAATGGGTCTGGGTGATTACTCTTCGGAGGGTCGGTGTGCTCTTGTTGGTCCGAAGGGCCTGTTTCCACACTATAGGGAATCTAATCTAATCTTATAACCAAGGTTGGAGTGGTTCATTGCTTCCTTGTCGAGTCCCATTTCTTCATTGGTCACAACGTGTTTTAAATGCAACCAGGTTGATAACACAGTCAATTATGTAGGTCTCAGGTTCAGTTTGAAGAACAAGTCAGTCAGGTTTCTTTGGTTAGCAAGTTCATTCAAACATACTCAAAAAAAATGTAAAGATTACTGACAAATAGTTTAGTCAAGCATTCTTTTAACTAATAAACACACACACAAATTTGACAAGGAACAAGAAAGAACTCTGAAGAGTTAAGTTTTAAGTACTGTAGCCAAGTTAAACTCATGAAAAAAGAATAAGACACAGATTGTCCCAAATGACATTCTGATCTGAAATTATTCTTGAGAGTGTAGTGCTGGAAAACACAGCAGGTCAAGCAGCATCCAAGGAGCAGGAGAGTCGACGTTTCGGGCAAAAGCCCTTCATCAATTATTCTGAAGTTATTTTGCATACCCACAAGCTGCTGGCACAGTTGCATTTGACTGAATTTCCTTTGCTTCAGACAACAGGATAGATTCCAGGAATATGGAGTTCAGGAATTCTTCCAGTGTGGTAAAGATGACTTCGGTTAGGGTTTTCAGTTCAAACACTTCACTGAGAGGAGTTGCTAAGAAAGCAAGAGACAACAATAAGTTGTTGCTCTTAAGGCAGGTCAAATTCTCTCTCCCCAAGATCAAAAATGCTTATCCCACTCACAAATTGTGATCTCTGAGAACATTGTTCCGATTGAATGATCTGAGCTCCTAGTTCCTTGCAGATTGTTGCTGTTGTTCACAGTGTCTTCTTCTTAGCAAAGCATCCTCCGTTTAAAAGTTTAGGATGTATTTATATAGATCCACATAATTTTTAAAATGGTATTGGGATTACATGTCTTCATAACACCACCATAACAATTCAACATGGCAAACTAGAGAGTTTAGTAGGCCAATGTATTCACTAGTAATGCAGCGATGTCGTTCAACTTAAATAACTTTATTGCAAATGGAAATGGCAAAAGCTGACATGAGGTCATATTTATATTTAGATAGTGAATCCAAATCTGGAATGTGGTGCTACCTGAAAAAATTGGAGAAATAATGGAAGGGAAAGAACTTGCTGAACTATGGAGAAGGAGCGAGTGAATGGTGCTAATTGAATAGCTGTACCAAATAGTTGACATAGGCACCATGGACTGAATGGGTTTCTTCTGTGCTGTGGCATTCTATGTTGTATGGAGAACACAAGGTTGAAATCCAATAAGAGCACAAAGGATCATCATCATAGAATCATAGAATCCTGACAGTATGGAATCAGGCCATTCAGCCCATCAAGAGCACACACATCCTCTGAAAAGCATCTTACTGAGACCCAAGCACCTACCCTATCCCTGTAACCCTGCATTTCCCATGGCCTATTCACCTCAACTTCACACCTTTGGACTAAATAAGAATAAATAAGGCAGCAGTGTCCTTGCAGGATAGTTCTCCCTAATGCCTTCCAGAACATTGACCAATTTATGTGTTGTAACACAGGTGATATTAAAAGAACTTTTAAAGAAATCCAAGCCAATGACATTTATTTCAGAATGCTGAGACCAAAGGAGGATTTATGAGGAACTGACAATCATTGTGAGGAGATGCTAGTTTGTCTGAAACGGTCCCCCCTCAAAACTACATCCAATAAAAGACCAGAGCAACCATTGGGTCAACACCAGACTTTGAGTCTTATCAGATGCACTATTGAGGATTGTTCCTCATGGGCAGGGGCAAAGTTTCAACATAAATCAAATAGGAAGGCAGCAGAGGGAGTAGAAGGTACTTGGGAGACCCACAAACTCTGAATTTCCAGCCAGAATGTTGAATTTCAGAGCCAAGACCGTACAACACAAGTTGGAACAAGTTTTCATCAAACTGTACAGTGCTGTATTAAAAGTGCCCCTTAGGAAACATTCAAAAATTGGGCTAGTGACAAAACAAATAACCAATCCCTTATGTCAGAGTTATGAAGAAAATCAAAAGAAATCTGAGACTTTCAATTTTGGAAGGATACATTTGAGAGATGATCTTACAGAAATGGAAAAATAGTAAATAATATAGAAAAAATATTTTTAATTGATTTGCAAAAACAGGGCAAGGTCACGCAGGTATTAAAGGGTAAATGTAGGACTGAGAGCAGGAAGATTTTCTTTGAAGACTGAGTTGCTAACACACCAAATGGATGTTCTGATAGAGCGGAGCATGCAATGTTCCTTCTGTGATTTATGAGTAAACTGAATGTTGCAATGGGTTTTGATCTGATTTATTTATTGTTGTCACATGGACAATGAAAAGTTTTGTTTTCTGAGCATTACAGGCAGATCATATCATACAAAGATATACAGATCACAGGGTGTTTAGACAAAGCAAGGCATACAAGTTTATAGTCACACAGGACGTGAACAAAAGCAAGATCGACATTAGATTTGAAATTAGAGAAGTGTATTCAGCAGTCTATTAACAGCAGGGAGGAAGCTGTTCTTTAACCTGTTGGTGCATGTGTTGAAGCATCTGTATCATCTGCCTGATGGAAAAGGTTGGAAGAGCATATTATCGAGGTAGGAGGGGTCTTTGATGGCATTGGCAGCTTTTCCATGGCAATGGCATGTGGCGATGGAATCTGCAGATGGGAAGTTGGCTTTTGTGATGATCTGAGCTGTGTGCACAACTCTCTGTATTTTCTTACGGTCCTGGCCAGAGCAGTTGCCAGATAAATGCTTTCTATGGTGCAACTGTAAAAGTTGGTGAGGGTCCTAATGGATTTGTCGAATTTTCAATTTACTTTAATCTTAATCTAAATGAAGAAGCTGAGATAGGTAAATTGGACAGCTCTGTCTGGAACTACTGCGTGGATATCCTCACGATATCTGGTCAAGCATGGAAGGTGCCTGCTGATTATTACCCATCATCTCCACTCTGCTGATGAATCACTACTACCCCATGTTGAACACCATTTAGAGAATGTACCGAGGGTGGTAAGGGTGTGAGACTTTCAATGTCTATCACTAAGAGTGGCTAAGCAGCACCACTGCTGACCGAGCAGGATAAGCCCTCAAGGACATAGTAATAAGACTGAGATACTAATAAGTGATTAAAACATAAAAAATAGGTGCCGGAATAGGTCATTCATCCAATTTAGTGCACTCTGCCATTCAATATGATCATGGCTAACTGTCCATCTCATTGCCATATTCCCACTTTCTTCCCAAACTTCTAGAAATCTATTTCTCTCTTAAATAAATTCAGTAACTTGGAGTCTACAGCCTTCCACAATAGAGAATTACACAGGTTCACCAACTTCTGTATGAGGAAATTTCTTCTCATCTCAGGCCAAAATGGTCTGTCACATATCCCAAGATAGTGGCCTGTTGTTCTGGAACGCCTACCTACTTGGGGTTTATTATCCCTGTGTCTAGTCTGTCCAGCCCTGTCAGAATTTATATGTTCCAGTTAGATTCCCTATCATTCTTCTAAACTTAATGAATCTGGATCCAATTGACCTAATGTATCCTCCTGGGACATACCTACTATCTCAGGAATTGGTCTGGTGAATCTTTGCTGCACTTTGTCTATGGCAAGTGTATCGCTTCTTGGCTAAGGAGACCAAAACACCAGATGTGGTCTCACTAATGCCCTATACAGCTTCAATAACACTTTCTTGCTCCTGCACTCAGACCAGCCTGTGCCCCAATAACTATACAAGGAGAAGCAAGAAAACGGTGTCTTTCTTAGGCACATTTTCACTTCGCAATGGCAGTGTTTTTTTTGTCAAATGCAGCAACGCTGATATTCTTTCCCCATTTTGGATTTGGGCTTTGGATACATGTAATGCACTTGAAATGCTCACATTTAATGCCTCACTTATTAAATTGGTTATAGTTATTTTGCTTCATCTGTGTCAGCTGGAGGGGAATGTAAAGTCAGTTGTTATGATTCTATCGCTTGCTCTACATATTCTTCAAACTTGCTATAAATATTAACTTTATTGTCTGACATTAAGTCATTTTCCAGACTTTCTAGTCCTTTTCCAACAGAGAGGCAGGTTTACTTTTCCAGAACATGTTGTGTTTTCCCAGATGTTCCAATCTCTGAACAGTAAGTGACATTGAAAGTTGGTTGTACCCTACAAGGTACCCCTTGAGGCCACTTAGTGGATCCAAAGCAGTTGGGAGCAGGAATTGCCCAAAATGTTTTAAACTGACTTGCATCATGAACACTTCAAAATTCTCCAGCTCTGAGGAGATATTAGAGAGTTCTGATTATTTATCTGGACAGTTACCCAGGAAGTGTTGGATGAATGAAAAAACTATTCTAATACCTGAGTAACTATACATCTGGTCCCCAGCTCCCCACTAGACTCCATTATCACCATGCTGAAAATGTGTTGCTGGAAAAGCGCAGCAGTTGAGGCAGCATCCAAGGAACCTCCATTCCTGAAGAAGGGCTTATGCCCGAAACATCGATTCTCCTGTTCCTTGGATGCTGCCTGACCTGCTGCACTTTTCCAGCAACACATTTTCAGCTCTGATCTCCAGCATCTGCAGTCGTCCCTTTCTCCTCCATTATCACCATTCCTCTTTCTTGAACTGACTAACTACTTCCAACCTCCCAACTACTATCTGACTATTCCTCCAACTCAATTACCTCCCATGACCCTCAATTACCTCTATGAGATGAAGAGAAATTTCCTCATGCAGAAGTTGGTGAACCTGTTTCACAATTCTCTATTGTGGAAAGCAGTAGAGGCTAAGTCACTGAATATATTTAAGAGAGAAATAGATTTCAAGAAGCTAAAGATGTCAAGGAGTTTGAGAAGGAAGTGGGAGTATAGCACTGAGATGGACAATTAGCCATGATCATATTGAATAGTGGAATGGTTACACCCTCATCTAGCTGACATCCTACTCTCTCACCCAAACTACCACCTCAAGCATTAGCTTACCTTCTCTTTGTAATTTCTCAAAGAGGCTGTGGATATTTGATCTATTTCCATACTGGAATACAGAAATAGGAAAAAGGCGTTCAATGATGAGTCCCTCACTGACTTCTCCCCTACCTTCTGAGTCCTGCAGGATCCTCCATCAGAAAGCAGACCCAAAACACCAGAGGTAATTAACAATATAACTTTATGTCCTATCTGGGTCAGAAACAGAGATTTTGGATATTGAAGGGAATTGAGCAATCAGTTATTGCTGTCCTCACAACTATTGCCTTAAGCAATAGTGGGGGTCTTTCTTCACAACAGAAGCAATTAGCCCCATCCAAGATTCATATCATTTGCAAAGTGATCGCTGGTGCCAACAGTTTATGGATATGCATGCAGTTGAGATGGTAAGACAAAGGTTCACTAGATTTTGAACTGGAATTAGAAGGTTGATTTAAGTGGCTGAGTAAATTAGAGCTACATTCTTCAGAGTTTAGAAGAATGAGAGGTGATTTTATTAAAACGTTCAAGATTATGACAGGGTTTTAAGGACTCTTGTGTTGCAGTGGCAAAATCCCTGCTTTTGGGTCAGAAAGTTCAAGTTCAAGTCCAGGAGCTTGAATTGTGCAGTGATAGTGTCCTTTCCTCTGGGCCAGTAGGTTTGGCTTCAAATCCCACAGAAGTGTGTTACAACTTGTTTGAACAGGATGATTAAAAAAGTAAAAATTGAAAGACAATGTTCTAGAGTCATAGAGATGTACAGCACGGAAACAGACCCTTCGGTCCAACTTGTCTTTGCTGACCAGATATCCTAACCTAATCTAGTCCCATTTGCCAGTACCCGGCCCATATCCCTCGAAACCCTTCCTATTCATATACCCATCCAGATGCATTTTAAATGCTCTAATTGTACCAGCCCACCACTTCCTCTGGCAGGTTATTTCATACATGCACCACCCTCTGTGTAAAAACGATGCTCCTTAGGTCCTGCTTAAATTTTTCCCCTTTCACCCTAAACCTATGCCCTCAAGCTCCCCCACCGCAGTGAACTCATAGGCTGCTTGTGTTGTTATCTTTTTTTCAAGAAGGAGTTAGATCCAGTTCGAAGAGCTAAAGGGATCACAGGGTATGGGGAGAAGTTGTGGACAATGTAGAGTTGGATGTTCAGTCATGATCACATCGAAAGGTGGAGAAGGTTCGAAGGGCCAAATGGCCTACTCCTACCAGGATTTTCAATATTTCTGTGGCTTCACAGTTTAAATACTGACAGGTTGTTTTGCCTGGCTGGGAAACCTAGAACAAAGGAACACAGTATCAGGATAAGAACGATAATTTAAACTGAGACAAGGGGAAACTTCTTCTCTCACCAAGGAATGTGAATTTTTGAAATACTCTGTCATGGTATATTCTGGATACTCTATCGTTGCCTGTCTCCCTCAACCTTAAACATAGTCAATGTAGCTTGCCCCATGCAGTAATGATACGTTTCACACAGTCAGGAATAAGAGATCACAGTCAGGTATGAGACACAGTCCAAGTGAGGTTTTGTATGGGGAATTGGAGGCAGAGTAGGAGTTTGGTGCAGAGGGGAAAGGGTTGTTTTTTTGCGCTCATAGTTTGTAAGGTTTATTTTAAGCAAGATAAATTTCAGCCCAGGATCTCAGGCCCAGCATAAAAGAGGGACATCACTGTTAAAATTTATTTGTTGGTGTTTTAAAAACAAAATTAAGAACTAAACAATTAAAAGAAAGATGCCAGGCCAGGCAAAGTGTTGTAACTGCATCATATGGGACCTCATTGTGGTTCATAGTGACCACATCTGTAGCAAGTGTTGGTTGCTTGAGGAACTCCAGCTCAGAGCTGATGAGCTGGAGTCTGTGCTTAAAACACTGTGACACATCAGGGAGAGGGAGAGTTACCTGGACGCTATGTTTCAGGAGGCAGTCACACTCCATCGATTAATTACCTCAAATTCAATCTGTGATCAGGGACAGGAGGGTGTTGACTGACAGTGAGGCAGGTCACGGTATCAGAAGATAGTGCCAAAGGAACCTCAGCCCTTGAACTTGTCTAACAGGTTTGAGATTTTTGCTTCCTATGCAGCTAACAGTGGGGGGAGGGGGGGTGGTAGAAGAAGGATGAGCAAACTGACCATAGCACCATGGTACAGAAAGCCTTTCAAGAGGGGGAGAAAAGAATAGATGTAGTCAAAATCAAGGATAATATAGTCAGGGGAATAGACTGTGTGCCCGGGTGCCCAGGATATCTTATCTGGGCTGCAGAGAAACTTGGAATGGGAGAGGAAAGATCCAGTTGCCATGGTCCACAGAGGTACCAACAGTATGGGTAAAAAGAAGAAAGCGGTTCTGCTGAGTGAATATGAGCAGCTAAGTGTTAAATTAAAACACAGAACCAAAAAGATGATAATAATGTCCAGATTACTACCTGAGCCATGAGAAAACTTGGCACCAAAGTCAACAAGATTGGCTGAAAGATTGGTGTCGGAGAAATGGGTTTGAATTCACATGACATTAGCACCAATACCAGGGAAGGAGGAAGCTGTTCTAATGGGATGGGCCTCACCTGAATCATGCTGGGACCAGTGTCTTGGTGAATCACGTTACTGGGGCTATGGATGGGACTTCAAACTAAATAGTGGGACAGTGGGATGGGGGGGGGGCGGGGTGAGCGGTGTTGGGGGGCATGGAAACGGGGGGGGGGTGAGCGGTGTTTGGTGGCATGGAAAATGTCAAATGGACTGTGGAGAGTTCAGCAGAGGTTATTAAAGTTTTCAGAACAAGTAATAGGACAGAGAAAGGAAAGAGTCAGAGAACTAAGTTCAGGCACAGCAGTTAAGGGGGCAACTATGAGAAGGGGGGCAGTCAAATGTTGGACTATGGGTGGTTGTACTAAAATGCACGCAGTATAGAAAATAAGGTATACAAGCAGGTAGTGCAGATTTAAATTGGCAGATAAAAAGTTATGGATATCAGAGAGACATGGCTGCAAGGGGATCAGGGCTGGGAGCTAAATATCCAAGGTTAAACATCCTGTTAAAAGGTCCGTTATATGGGCAGAGGGGGTGGGGGTTGCCTTGTTAGCAAGAATTGAAATTAAATTGAGAGCAAGAGTTGGAAAGCATAAACCCTGTTTGGGTAGAATTGAGGGACTGCAAAGGAAAAAAGACCCTAATAGGAGAGCAAGAATTGAAATTAAATTGAGAGCAAGAGTTGGAAAGCATAAACCCTGTTTGGGTAGAATTGAGGGACTGCAAAGGAAAAAAGACCCTAATGGGAGAGCAAGAATTGAAATTAAATTGAGAGCAAGAGTTGGAAAGCATAAACCCTGTTTGGGTAGAATTGAGAGACTGCAAAGGAAAAAAGACCCTCATGGGAGAGATGTACAGGGCTCCTCACAGTAAACAGGAGGTGGGCAAGAAAATACACCAGGAGATAGAAAAGGCATGTAAGAAAGGCACTATTACAATAATCATGGAGGGTGTCAGGAATGAGACACAGTCCAAGTGAGGTTCAGTGCTACAGCGGGCGCACAGAGAGGGGAGCCGGAAGGTAAGCGGAAACCAGTTTAAATTAACGTTTTTCTTTTCGCAGTCTGTGTTTTTTTTCCAACTAGGAGCGGGAACCCGGAAGTCGTCAACAGAGGCTTCTGGGAAGGTAAGAAGTTTGAGTGGAGAAGGAACCCGAGACACTACATGTGTAGTGTCTCCCACCCTCCCCCCTCCTCTAACCTAAAACAAAAGGACTCAGTCGGCTGAACAGGTAAGCTACTTAGTGTTCTTGTTTTGGAGACTAAGTGTTGAGTAATGGCAGCACAGGCAGTGGAATGTTCCTCCTGCAGGATGTTTGAGGTAGGGGTGACCACCAATGCTCCTGCCGACTTCACCTGCAGGAAGTGCAGCCAGCTCCAGCTCCTCACAGACGCATTAGGGAACTGGAGCTGGAGTTGGATGAACTGAGGATTATTCGAGAGGCTGAGAGGGTGATAGATAGAAGCTACAGGGACATAGTTATGCCAGAGAACAGAGGTAGCTGGGTAACAGTTAGAAGTGGGAAGGGGAGGAAGCAGGCAGTGCAGGGATCCCCTGTGGTCATTCCCCTCAACAATAAGTATACCGCTTTGGATACTGTTGGGGGGGACGGCCGAGCAGGGGTAAGCTGCAGTGACCGGGTCTCTGGCACGAAGTCCGGCTCTGAGGCCCAGAAGGGAAAGGGGGAGAGGAGGAGAGCGCTAGTTATAGGAGACTCT